>NC_061509.1:229063938-229077412 GCF_022539505.1 Lolium rigidum
AGTCTCATGCATAAAATTATTACTCTCCACATAAGCATAATCAATTTTATTAGTTGTAGTGGGAGCAAATTCAACAAAGTAGCTATCATTATTATTCTCATCAAGTGTAGGAGGCATAGTATAATCACAACAAAATTTACTCTCCATAGTAGGTGGCACCAAAAGACCACTATCATTATAATCATCATATATGGGAGGCAAAGTATTATCAAAGAAAATTTTCTCCTCAATGCTTGGGGGACTAAAAAGATCATGAAAACCAGCTTCCCCAAGCTTAGAACTTTCTATATCATTATCAACAATGGTGTTCAAAGCGTTCATACTAATATTACTACCAACATGCAAATAAGATTTCATAGGTTTTTTAATTTTCGCATCAAACAATCCATGTCTTAAATCAGGAAATAGAATAAGAAGCTCATTGTTGTCCATTATGCCAAACTAGTGTAAACAAGAAACAAAAAGATGCAATTGCAGGATCTAAAGGAAATAGCTTCGAGCACAAACACAATGGCGCCAGAAAAGTACTGTTACCTGGAACTGGAGTATGAGTGCCTTTTTACCTTTCCTCCCCGGCAACGGCGCCAGAAAAGTGCTTGATGTCTACGGGAGCTTCTATTCTTGTAGACAGTGTTGGGCCTCCAAGAGCAGAGGTTTGTAGAACAGCGAGCAAGTTTCCCTTAAGTGGATCACCCAAGGTTTATCGATCTCACGGAGGAAGAGGTCAAAGATATCCCTCTCATGCAACCCTGCAACCACAAAGAAAGAAGTCTCTTGTGTCCCCAACACACCTAATAGGTGCACTAGTTCGGCGAAGAGATAGTGAAATACAGGTGGTATGAATAAGTAGTAGCAACGGCACCGGAAAAGTGCTTTGCCCGGGACGATAAACAAGCGGTAGTAACGCAGCGGTAGTAACGCAGTAAAAACGAGTAAACAAGCAGCGATAGCGATATTTAGGAACAAGGCCTAGGGATTAGACTTTCACTAGTGGACACTCTCAACGTTGATCACATAACGGAATAGATAAATGCATACTCTACACTCTTGTTGGATGATGAACACATTGCGTAGGATTACACGAATCCTCAATGCCGGAGTTAACAAGCTCCACAATTCAATGTTCATATTTAAATAACCTTAGAGTGCATGAAAGATCAATTCGACTAAACCAAGTACTAACATAGCATGCACACTTGTCACCTTCATGCTATGTAGGAGGAATAATACACATCAATACTATCATAGCAATAGTTAACTTCATAATCTACAAGAGATCATAATCATAGCATAAACCAAGTACTAACACGGATGCACACACTCGTCACCATTACACCGTGCGGGAGGAATAAAACTACTTTAATAACATTGCTAGAGTAGCACATAGATAAATTGTGATATAAAACACATTGCAATCATAAAGAGATATAAATAAGCACTTCACTATGCTCTTCATAACGGTGAATAAGTATTCTGTGAAATATAGCCTAAGAGACCCACACGGTGCACACACTCGTCACCTTTACACACGTGGGACAAGGAGTCTCCGGAGATCACATAAGTAAAACTCACTTGACTAGCATAATGACATCTAGATTACAAGCATCATCATATGAATCTCAATCATGTAAGGCAGCTCATGAGATTATTGTATTGAAGCACATAGGAGAGAGATGAACCACATAGCTACCGGTACAGCCCCGAGCCTCGATGGAGAACTACTCCTCCTCATGGGAGCAGCAGCGGTGATGAAGATGGCGGTGGAGATGGCAGCGGTGTCGATGGAGAAGCCTTCGGGGCACTTCCCTGCTCCGGCAGGGTGCCGGAACAGAGACTCCTGTCCCCCAGATCTTGGCTTCGCGATGGCGGCGGCTCTGGAAGGTTTTCCGTATCGTGGTTCTTCGCATCAGGGTTTTCTCGACGGAGGCTTTAAATAGGCGGAAGGGCAGTCTCGGAGGGGGCCTGGGGGCCCACACCATAGGGCGGCGCGGCCCCCTCCGGCCGCGCCGGGTGTGGTGTGGGGCCCCCGAGGGCTTCCCTCGGCGGCACTCGGGTGTTCAGGATGGTTCCGGGAAAAATAGGAACCTGGGTCTTGATTTCGTCCGATTCGAGAATATTTCGTTACTAGGATTTCGAAACCAAAAACAGCGAAAACGAGGAACCGGCACTTCGGCATCTTGTTAATAGGTTAGTTCCAGAAAATGCACGAATATGACATAAAGTGTGCATATAACATGTAGAAATCATCAATAATGTGGCATGGAACATAAGAAATTATCGATACGTCGGAGACGTATCAGTCAGCATCAACATGGTAGGACCTGGGCACCACTCTGGTAAGGACAGAGACGAGGGCAGCTGCTCTCATAACAAGGACAAAGAGGAAGTCGTTCCACGCGATCGGCTCCGGCACGATGGCAAGCGCTACGTCACAGAGGGAGAAGTGAAGACTGTGCGATATCAGCGACCTCTCACTGATCACCTCCTCAACAAATACGTGAGTCAATACGACCAACGCCGGCGATATGACGACGATGACGAAAGAGATCGTCTGGCTAGCAGAGACGCCAGGAGAGACCGCCGGCATGATCGCGACGAGGAGAGATATGAGCGCCATGCCAAGGAGAAGTCAAGAGAACAAGACGACGTGGATAGGTGATACGTCTCCAACGTATCGATAATTTCTTGTGTTCCATGCCACATTATTGATGTTATCTACATGTTTTATGCACACTTTATGTCATATTCGTGCATTTTCTGGAACTAACCTATTAACAAGATGCCGAAGTGCCAGTTCCTGTTTTCTGCTGTTTTTGGTTTCAGAAATCCTAGTAACGAAATATTCTCGGAATCGGACGAAATCAACGCCCAGGTTCCTATTTTTCCCGGAACCATCCAGAACACTCGAGAGCTGCCAGAGATGGGCCAGGGGGGCCCCACACCACACCTGGGCGCGGGCCAGGCCCTGGCCGCGCCACCTGGTGGTGAGGGCACCCTGGTGACCTTCCTGCGCCGCCTCTCCGCCTATAAAGAGCCCCTGGATCAGAAAACCCGATACCAATTGACGAAACCCACGAAAACCTTCCAGAGCCGCCGCCATCGCGAAGCCAAGATCTGGGGGACAGGATCTCTGTTCCGGCACCCTGCCGGAGCGGGGAAGTGCCCCCGGAAGGCTTCTCCATCGACACCGCTGCCATCTCCACCGCCATCTTCATCACCGCTGCTGCTCCCATGAGGAGGGAGTAGTTCTCCATCGAGGCTCGGGGCTGTACCGGTAGCTATGTGGTTCATCTCTCTTCCATGTACTTCAATACAATGATCTCATTGAGATTCATATGAGTTTGTATCACTACTATCTATGTGCTACTCTAGTGATGTGTTATTAAAGTAGTTTTATTCCTCCTACACGTGTGTAAAGGTGACGATGCGTGCACCGTGTTAGTACTTGGTTTATGCTATGATCATGATCTCTTGGAGATTGCGAAGTTAACTATTGCTATGATAATATTGATGTGATCTATTCCTCCTACATATGCATGAAGGTGACAGTGTGCATGCTATGCTAGTACTTGGTTTAGTCTGTTGATCTATCTTACACTAAAGGTTACTAAAACATGAGCATTATTGTGGAGCTTGTTAACTCCGGCATTGAGGATTCGTGTAATCCTACGCAATGTGTTCATCATCCAACAAAAGTGTAGAGTATGCATTTATCTATTCTGTTATGTGATCAATGTTGAGAGTGTCCACTAGTGAAAGTCTAATCCCTAGGCCTTGTTCCTAAATACTGCTGAGTTACTACTGCTTGTTTACTGATTTACTGTGTTACTACTGCTGCAATATTACCACCATAAACTACACGCCAGCAAGCACTTTTCTGGCACCGTTACTACTGCTCATACTTATTTATACCACCTGTATTTCACTATCTCTTCGCCGAACTAGTGCACCTATTAGGTGTGTTGGGGACACAAGAGACTTCTTGCTTTGTGGTTGCAGGGTTGCATGAGAGGGATATCTTTGACCTCTTCCTCCCTGAGTTCGATAAACCTTGGGTATCCACTTAAGGGAAACTTGCTGCTGTTCTACAAACCTCTGCACTTGGAGGCCCAACACTGTCTACAAGAATAGAAGCTCCCGTAGACATCAAGCACTTTTCTGGCGCCGTTGCCGGGGAGGAAAGGTAAAAAGGCACCCATACTACGGTCTCAGGTAAAGTATTTTTCCGGCGCCGTTGTGTGTGTGCTCAAAGCTATTTCCTTTAGATCCTGCAATTGCATCTTTTTGTTTCTTGTTTACACTAGTTTGGCATAATGTATAAGAGTGAGCTTCTTATTCTATTTCCTGATTTAAAACATGGATTGTTTGATGCGAAAATTAAAAAACCTATGAAATCTTATTTGCATGCTGGTAGTAATATTAGTATGAACTCTTTGAACACCATTGTTGATAATGATATAGAAAGTTCTAAGCTTGGGGAAGCTGGTTTTCATGATATTTTTAGTCCCCCAAGCATTGAGGAGAAAATTTTCTTTGATGATACTTTGCCTCCTATTTATGATGATTATAATGATAGTGGTATTTTGGTGCCACCTACTATGGAGAGTAAATTTTGTTGTGATTATACTATGCCTCCTACACTTGATGAGAATAATAATGATAGCTACTTTGTTGAATTTGCTCCCACTACAACTAATAAAATTGACTATGCCTATGTGGAGAGTAATTATTTTATGCATGAGACTCATGATAAGAATGCTTTATGTGATAGTTATATTGTTGAGTTTGCTCATGATACCACTGGATATTATTATGAGAGAGGAAAATATGGTTATAGAAATTTTCATGTTACTAAAATGCCTCTCTATGTGCTGAAATTTTTGAAGCTACACTTGTTTTATCTTCCTATGCTTGTTACTTTGCTCTTGATGAACTTGTTTATTTACAAGATTCCTATGCATAGGAAGCATGTTAGACTTAAATGTGTTTTGAATTTGCCTCTTGATGCTCTCTTTTGCAAATACTAGTTCTTGCGAGTGCATCATTAAAACTGCTGAGCCCATCTTAATGGCTAAAAAGAAAGAACTTCTTGGGAGATAACCCATGTGTTATTTTGCTACAGTACTTTGTTTTATATTTGTGTCTTGGAAGTTGTTTACTACTGTAGCAACCTCTCCTTATCTTAGTTTTGTGTTTTGTTGTGCCAAGTAAGGTCTTTGATAGTAAAGTAAGTACTAGATTTGGATTACTGCGCAGAAACAGATTTCTTTGCTGTCACGAATCTGGGTCTAATTCTCTGTAGGTAACTCATAAAATTATGCCAATTTACGTGAGTGATCCTCAGATATGTACGCAACTTTCATTCAATTTGAGCATTTTCGTTTGAGCAAGTCTGGTGGCCTAATAAAATCCATCTTTACGGATCTGTTCTGTTTTGACAGATTCTGCCTTTTATTTCGCATTGCCTCTTTCGCTATGTTGGATGAATTTCTTTGATCCACTAATGTCCAGTAGCATTATGCAATGTCCAGAAGTATTAAGAATGATTGTGTCACCTCTGAACATGTTAATTTTTATTGTCCACTAACCCTCTAAAGAGTTGTTTCGAGTTTGGTGTGGAGGAAGTTTTCAAGGGTCAAGAGAGGAGGATGATATACTATGATCAAGAAGAGTGAAAACTCTAAGCTTGGGGATGCACCCGGTGGTTCACCCCTGCATATATCAAGAAGACTCAAGCGTCTAAGCTTGGGGATGCCCAAGGCATCCCCTTCTTCATCGACAACATTATCAGGTTCCTCCCCTGAAACTATATTTTTATTCCATCACATCTTATGCGCTTTTTCTTGGAGCGTCGGTTTGCTTTTGTTTTTTGTTTTTGTTTGAATAAATTGGATTACATCATTCTTGTGTGGGAGAGAGACACGCTCCGCTGGTTCATATGAACACATGTGTTCTTAGCTCATAATATTCATGGCGAAGTTTCCTCTTCGTTAAATTGTTATATGGTTGGAATTGGAAAATGATACATGTAGTAATTGCTATAAATGTTTTGGGTAATGTGATACTTGGCAATTGTTGTGCTCATGTTTAAGCTCTTGCATCATATACTTTGCACCTATTAGTGAAGAATACATAGAGCATGCTAAAATTTGGTTTGCATATTTGGTTTCTCTAAGGTCTAGATAATTTCTAGTATTGAGTTTGAACAACAAGGAAGACGGTGTAGAGTCTTATAATGTTTTCAATATGTCTTTTATGTGAGTTTTGCTGCACCGGTTCATCCTTGTGTTTGTTTCAAATAAACCTTGCTAGCCTAAACCTTGTATCGAGAGGAAATACTTCTCATGCATCCAAAATACTTGAGCCAACCACTATGCCATTTGTGTCCACCATACCTACCTATACTACATGGTATTTTCCCGCCATTCCAAAGTAAATTGCTTGAGTGCTACCTTTAAAATTCCATCATTTACCTTTGCAATATATAGCTCATGGGACAAATAGCTTAAAAACTATTGTGGTATTGAATATGTAATTATGCACTTTATCTCTTATTAAGTTGCTTGTTGTGCGATAACCATGTTTATCGGGGAACGCCATCAACTCATTGTTGAATATCATGTGAGTTGCTATGCATGTTCGTCTTGTCTGAAGTAAGGGCGGTTTTCACAATCAAATGGTTTGAGTATGCATATTGTTAGAGAAGAACATTGGGCCGCTAACTAAAGCCATGAATCATGGTGGAAGTTTCAGTTTTGGACAAATAACCTCAATCTCTTATGAGAAAAGAATTAATCGTTGTTGAATGCTTAAGCATTAAAAGAGGAGTCCATTATCTGTTGTCTATGTTGTCCCGGTATGGGTGTCTAAGTTGAAGAATGATCAAAAGCGAGAAATCCAATGCGAACTTTCTCCTTAGACCCTTGTACAGAGCGGCATAGAGGTACCCCTTTGTGACACTTGGTTGAAACATATGTTATGCAATGATGATCGGTGTTAACCCAAGCTAATTAGGACAAGGTGCGGGCACTATTAGTATACTATGCATGAGGCTTGCAACTTGTAAGATATAATGTACATAACTCATATGCTTTATTACTACCGTTGACAAAATTGTTTCATGTTTTCAAAATAAAAGCTCTAGCACAAATATAGCAATCGATGCTTTCCTCTTTGAAGGACCATTCTTTTACTTTTAATGTTGAGTCAGTTCACCTATTTCTCTCCATCTCAAGAAGCAAACACTTGTGTGAACTGTGCATTGATTCTTACATATTTGCATATTGCACTTGTTATATTGCTTTGCATTGACAATTATCCATGAGATATACATGTTACAAGTTGAAAGCAACCGCTGAAACTTAATCTTCTTTTGTGTTGCTTCAATACCTTTACTTTGAATTATTGCTTTATGAGTAACTCTTATGCAAGACTTATTGATGCTTGTCTTGAAGTGCTATTCATGAAAAGTCTTTGCTTTATGATTCACTTGTTTACTCATGTCATACACATTGTTTTGATCGCTGCATTCATTACATATGCCTTACAAATAGTATGATCAAGTTTATGATGGCATGTCACTCCAGAAATTATCCTTGTTATCGTTTTACCTGCTCGGGACGAGCGAGAACTAAGCTTGGGGATGCCGATACGTCTCCAACGTATCGATAATTTCTTGTGTTCCATGCCACATTATTGATGTTATCTACATGTTTTATGCACACTTTATGTCATATTCGTGCATTTTCCGGAAATAACCTATTAACAAGATGCCGAAGTGCCGGTTCTCGTTTTCTGCTGTTTTTGGTTTCAGAAATCCTAGTAACGAAATATTCTCGGAATCGGACGAAATCAACGCCCGGGTTCCTATTTTTCCCGAACCATCCAGAACACTCGAGAGCTGCCGGAGATGGGCCGGGGGCCCCACACCACACCGGGCGCGGGCCGGGCCCCGGCCGCGCCACCTGGTGGTGAGGGCACCCCGGTGACCTTCCTGCGCCGCCTCTCCGCCTATAAAGAGCCCCCGGATCGGAAAACCCGATACCAATTGACGAAACCCACGAAAACCTTCCGGAGCCGCCGCCATCGCGAAGCCAAGATCCGGGGGACAGGATCTCTGTTCCGGCACCCTGCCGGAGCGGGGAAGTGCCCCGGAAGGCTTCTCCATCGACACCGCTGCCATCTCCACCGCCATCTTCATCACCGCTGCTGCTCCCATGAGGAGGGAGTAGTTCTCCATCGAGGCTCGGGGCTGTACCGGTAGCTATGTGGTTCATCTCTCTTCCATGTACTTCAATACAATGATCTCATTGAGATTCATATGAGTTTGTATCACTACTATCTATGTGCTACTCTAGTGATGTGTTATTAAAGTAGTTTTATTCCTCCTACACGTGTGTAAAGGTGACAGTGCGTGCACCGTGTTAGTACTTGGTTTATGCTATGATCATGATCTCTTGGAGATTGCGAAGTTAACTATTGCTATGATAATATTGATGTGATCTATTCCTCCTACATATGCATGAAGGTGACAGTGTGCATGCTATGCTAGTACTTGGTTTAGTCTGTTGATCTATCTTACACTAAAGGTTACTAAAACATGAGCATTATTGTGGAGCTTGTTAACTCCGGCATTGAGGATTCGTGTAATCCTACGCAATGTGTTCATCATCCAACAAAAGTGTAGAGTATGCATTTATCTATTCTGTTATGTGATCAATGTTGAGAGTGTCCACTAGTGAAAGTCTAATCCCTAGGCCTTGTTCCTAAATACTGCTGAGTTACTACTGCTTGTTTACTTGATTTACTCGTGTTACTACTCGCTGCAATATTACCACCATCAACTACACGCCAGCAAGCACTTTTCTGGCACCGTTACTACTGCTCATACTTATTTATACCACCTGTATTTCACTATCTCTTCGCCGAACTAGTGCACCTATTAGGTGTGTTGGGGACACAAGAGACTTCTTGCTTTGTGGTTGCGGGGTTGCATGAGAGGGATATCTTTGACCTCTTCCTCCCTGAGTTCGATAAACCTTGGGTATCCACTTAAGGGAAACTTGCTGCTGTTCTACAAACCTCTGCACTTGGAGGCCCAACACTGTCTACAAGAATAGAAGCTCCCGTAGACATCAATAGGCACTGGCACTGTCCCTTCTTCAGACACTGCTGGGATTCAGGAATGAGCCGATTGCCTACAATCGGCAACTGCCCAGAATGTAGAGGGAAGAAGAAGGGTGCAGGAGACGTGTCAGTATTCAAACGTCTAGGGCCGCTCCCATCTCGGAACAAGTTCGTCGAGCCCTCTCGGGTGGAAGATCTCGAAGAGTTAGAAGACGACGATGAAGAAGAAGAAGATAAGTACCACCGGCCAAGGTGGTGCCCTGATGGACTCAGCCATTCCCAAAAGCGTAGGGTTCAGCGACTACGTGGTTTGGAGGAAGCCGAAAGGTTATACCTGCACACGTTAAGGAAGGCGCGGCCTGATCTGGCCGCGAAAATTCAGCGAACTCTGGACGAAGAAGGTCGGCCACAAAAGAAAGAGTGGCGCCCCAAACAAAGGAAAGCCGATGATGAGACATCGGCTGGCACAAACATGGTGTTCATCCTTCCAGCGGAGTTTAGTGCTCCAGGATTAGACGAAGCACCTGTGGCACAACTTGACTGCGGCCCACGGCCAGTTGTCTTTGAGAAGCCACGAGAAAGAAGCTACAGACACCTGAAGGCCCTGTACCTACGAGGTTATATCAATGGGCAGCCTGTCAACAAGATGCTGGTGGACACCGGAGCGGCAGTCAACATTATGCCATACTCCATGCTACGTCGGTTGGGACGCTCTAGCTCGGATCCGATCAAGACCAACGTTACACCGAGCGATTTCAACGGCCAAGCATCCGAAGCGCAAGGTGTTACGAACGTGGATCCGACCGTAGGAAGAAAAACCATCCCTACGACGTTCTTTATTATCGACAGCAAGAGCACCTATGCTCGTCCTGCTAGGGAGAGATTGGATCCACGCCAACTGTTGCATTCCGTCCACGATGCACCAATGTTTAATACAGTGGGATGGAGATGAAGTAGAGGTCGTCCACGCAGATGACTCAGCCGAGATTTCAATGGCTGGCATGAACGTTTGGGAGACGGCAGGCCAAGAGCCACTCTCAGGCATCACTTTGGACGACTGCAAGCGCATCGACGTGACGAGAAACGGGGTGAGGCTGGTCTTATCCACCGGCCTGTCCGTGTAACAAGAGCAAAATCTGTGGACGAACATGGCAAGGCCGATCCTTGTGATCGGCCCCAAGAAATAATAAAAGGGATAATCTGGTCTCAAGCATGTCACGTAGTTATAACAAAGCAAGACCAAGATGTGCACCTTCATTGAGCAATACAATCAAAATGGAGGCCGATTCCAGCAATCGGCCCATATTATCCTTTACCATACGTTGATGAGCTGATGAGCTGGAAGAAGTCAACATTGGTCCGGACAGAGCCGATGTTCAAGTACAGAGCCGATATCTGCAGTTACCTGACAGATTCGGCTCGGGGGGCACCTAATCAGATGAACATGTGCGATGAACATGTACGAAAATGGGCAGTGAAATATTGGGGGCCGATAGAGAAATCGGCCAGTAAAAAAAATGTACATACAAGTACAGCCGATGCAAAGACATCGACTTCAGAATGTAAAAAGCCGATGCACAGCCATCGACTCTAGAGGTACGAGTTCAGCAAAACATTTATCAGTTTACACAGAAAGGCTCTACTGAAGAAACGCGTTGAGGGCGTGAAGGGCGTCAGCACGGACGTGATCCACTTCTGCGATCTCGGCCTTGTCGTCATCATCCTTGCCTATCACCAGTTGCTTGTTCAAGGCATGTATCTCTGCCAAGTCAGTTTTCAGTTCAGCCTTGAGGCCCTCTGCCTCCCGTTGGGAGCGAGCAATGGAAGCTTCCTTGTCGCAGATGAGCTCTTTGGTGACCCGCACCTTTTCTTCGAGATCCTTCAGCTCCTTTCGCAAGATCTCAAGCTCAGCAGTGCTGACAGAGCGGGAGTTGGGCGTGGCGTAAGTCGATTCTCTGACGAGCCAACTGCACCCTTGACCTGAAGGCAGACAACGTCACGACTGGCTAGAGCTTCAACTGCAGCGTCACTGGGACGTGAGGTTGGATTTCTTCAAGAATGTTCTTCACCTCCTCAGAGTTTTCGACTAATGTCTCAATGGGTGAAGAAAGCAGAGCTTTGAGGCGTTGGAGTTGGTCAGCGATGACGCTGGGGCTCGGTTCGTCACGTGCTGTGGAGTGGGCCAGCTCGATAGATTCAGGGTCGAACGACAGCAAGCCTGAGAGATCACAGCCCTGACAAACAACAAAAAGCAGCATAAGTCTGCAGATCAGGGTAAGGGCAAGCCCAACAAAGGGAGCATACCTCTCCTATGACCATGGGAACAGCCGATGACGAAGCAATCGGCTGTGGCGTCTCTGCCTGGGGTTTGGCCAAGGTGGCAACTTGGTCGATGCCACCTTTAGAGGTTGTTACCTCCAGAGTTGTGGAGGGCATCAGAACTTCCTCGACATCCCCACTGGAAGTTTCATCAGTCTGCAAAAAAGATGGTGAGCAGATCTGGGCAGCAAAGCACAAGAACTAAGCTAGGAGGAGTTGGAGAGCCGTTACATTTGAAGCTTCTTGGTTCGAGGAAGGGGTTTGCTGATCCTTCCGAGCCCTCTTGGTGCATTGACTCTTTGTGCGTAAGCTTCCTTGCCCTGTTTTGATGGGAGCTTGAAGGGCAGCAGGTTCAGGGGCTGACCTTTTCTTGGAAGCCGATGGTGGCACATCTGGCTGTTTTTGCGTGGTGGTGTCCTCAGAGGTACCCGAGCTTGAGCCTCGTCGGCTGGACCGTGTCTCCTCGCTGGTATTGTCTTCAGTAGAGGTCTACAAGAGCAGGATTAATGGACACTGACATGCTATTAGAGCCTAGAAGGATGAATGGAACAAGATGGGGTATAGAACAGCTTACATATAAGCTTCCTGGAGCTGGCGCAGGGTTTTTGCCCTTCAAAGTTTTCCTAGCAGCTACTTTTCTCACTGCTGTTCTCGCCCTGACTGAGGCTCGGGGGGCAGCTGGTCTTGAAGAGTCTTTACTCTTGGGAGCCGATTTTATTGGAATCGGCTGGCTCTGCATCACAACCTTTTTAAAAGGTGGTGAGTTCTTGCAGAAGAGGACCACAGAATATGAAATGCTCCAACCAGAAGTTCAAGAAGGCCGTGTGTTCTTTCTCGGTTACAGGGCCCTTGGTTTTCATGTGGCGTCTAAGATAGGCACCCCAGTTAGTGCACTCTTCCTTAGAGGAGGGTTTGAATGGCACCTTTGGCAGCATGAAAGCAGAGGGGCTGGGGGATGAAATGTCTAGGCCAGTGATCATGGCCACGTCCAGCAAGGTTGGCGTCATGGGGCCATGGCCAAACATGAAGCAGTTTAGCGCGTCAGACCAAAAGTAGCCGATGGTTTTCAGGAGATTTTCATGTTTCTCAAGGGGAGACAATGACAAAGACAGAGCATCGGCTATTCCTGTGGTTTCCCATTTGGCTTGGTGAGTTTTGGCTACTCTATTGTACCAAGAAACCCAGTTCTCAGGAGGGTTAGGTCAGGCTCGTAAGCAGTCGGCCCAGGGGACCAAGGCAAAGGGAATTTGGAAGAGAAGGATGCGGCAGAAGAATGTCTGAAACCTAAAATTAATGATGAGACCAGGCATTAATTCAGGAGTTGTGCCGTTAAATCTAACATTACGCTCAGGTGACTTGGGGCGGTTAAGGATTACCTTCAGGCCAGAGACCGTGGCGTTGGCGCTGGATGATTCCGCCATTGGGTTCGCTGCGGAGTTTGGATTTGCGTGTCCAAGATCTAGGGTTCGCGCGACTGCGGTCCGGACTCGTTCGATTAGAAATTTGGGGATCTGAATTTGAGCAAGGTTTGCAGGTTACCGTTTGAGGGGGTGACTAAATTGACCTATCTTGTAATTTATCGTGAGGGACCGATGCGTTGCCATCGGCTCATTGAGCATTGACCAAGTTGACAATCGGCAAAGTCAGTATGAGGGGAAATCGGCTAAATTAGCATAAAGGAAATCGACAAAATCAAATTAAAGGAAATTCTTCATTGATAACGGGATTCCTTACATAAAGAGCTGATTGCTCTCAAAAGGAAGTACCAGGGGATACATTGCCCCATCTACTACTACTGATCCTATGCTAAGGGTCCTATCTATGGGCCGTCGCTGCCCTCGTCGTCGCCGCTGTCGGCGCTACTCTCGGCTGGCTCGTCGTCGCTGCCCTCGTTGTCCTTGTCCTCCTCGTCAGCGTCGTCGTCGCTGTCGAAGTCGCTGAGGTTCCCTGGCCAGGGGCAGAAGCGCTTGGCCGGCGGCTCATCGGAGGAGGTGTCGTCTGATGACCCACAAGTATAGGGGATCGCAAC
>NC_061509.1:229077512-229303678 GCF_022539505.1 Lolium rigidum
GTCCTCCTCCTCCTCCTCCTCAAAGGAGGTGAAGTCGTCCCAGGAGAAGCGATCGTCATCGCTCTCCTCCTCCGTTTCCCCGTCGGCAAGGAAGCGGAGGTCACTTTCCCCGTCGGTCGAGGACTTGTCGTCCTCAGACCAGACGGAGAAGTCGTGGATCGGACTCGTCCCCGTCTTCTATGGCGCGGCGAATGTAGGCCTCGTGGGCCTCCTCCGGGTCCCACTCCGGCGTCGGCTCGCGGGAGGGGGAGGACTGGGAGGAAAGACCCGACGAGGCAGAGCAGGAAGAAGACATGGTGGCAGAGGAGGGCTTTTGGAGTGCTAATGCGAAGGGGATGAAGAAGTGAACTGCAGGATGCGGTTAAAATAGAGGCGATATAGTAGAGATGATTCAATGTCACATCAGTTTCCGAGGAAGTGGTGCCCAAAGAAAAAAAAAAATTGCCAGGTCACGCGGAGAAGTTGAGGAGGGAAGGCATCATGATGAAGGATACTGTGACGGTTCTGCTCTGCCACGACATGACCCGACGAAGAAAAAACAGAGTGATTTTGGAATTGTCATTTCCAAAACCAGAGGGCATGTGTTATCACCAGAATTTGACCAGATCAGAGGTGGGCCACGATTAAGATGGGCTTGAATAATATACTTTGAAGAAATACATGAATCGGCCTTGTATACAAAGTTTGGGCTAGTTTGCCCGTGTATCTGTAAATATAGTAGGATACGTGTCGGTTAGATAGAACTTGGCTCGTGCACGGTTGGGATTATTCCCACGTTAGAAAGTCTACGGACTATAAATATGTATCTAGGGTTATTGAGAAAGACAACAATCACGTTCATCACAAACCAATCTAGGCGCATCGCCAGCCCCTTGTTTCGAGGGTTTCTTCAGGGTAAACATCATGTTGCCTAGATCGCATCTTGCGATCTAGGCAGTACACGTTTATTCGTTGTTCATACGTTGCTCATACTGAAGCCTTGTTGATGGCGAGCAACGTAGTTATCATAGATGTGTTAGGGTTAGCATTGTTTCGTCGTGTTACATGCTTTCGTCCATGCAACCCTTAGACGTCTAGCCGCCCTTACGCCTATCTTAGGTGTAAGGGCGGCACCTCGCTTGATCATTATTTAGTAGATCCGATCCGTTATGATTGCTCCTTGTTATTCAAGGATTAGTTTAATATCTGCATAGTTAGGCCTTGCAAACGGGTTGAAGGATCCAGTAGCACGTAGGGTGTAGTTTGCTAGCCCTAGATGAGATGTTTCGGGGATCAACTTCACGTTGGTTTTTAGGCCTTATCTAGGGTCGGTTTATTATCACCGTGCGTGGCTGTCAGGCTCAATCACGCGTAGGATGTTCCGATTATGTGGTGAAAACCCTAAATCGTCGTAGGTCGTTTTAGCTTTATATTGATCAAGCAGGACCACCATGTGATCGTATACCTCATACGGATCATGGGTGAATCGGTTCCTTGAGCCGATTCACAGGACAACCTGAGAGCCGATCGAGGCTCGTATTTAATGTTTACGTGTATGCCATGCAGGAAACTAAGCGAAGCAAATCCATCACCTTCCTGACCAGGTATAGGTCAGGTGGCACGCCCTTGCACCAGCATCGGACGCCGAGGCTTTGCGGGCCGTCGCTCGAGGGACCAGGGCCAGCCGCAGTCCTGGGAGCCTCCCGGCTCTACTGTGTTGCCCGTCGCTGCCCGCCGGTGGGTTTCTGACCGCAACAAGAGATTACTCTATGGTTTCCTTATGTTTATTTGGTGAAGAATAAGTGGAATGTAGATGTGGTAGAATTCTACTTATGATCACCAAGTGGTTCATAAGTTAAGGTTGGGATATAAGCCTAGGTTTGCTTACTAGTTACTTCCCTATAATTTCATGGGTGAATGATATCTACTAATCCTATTAGACTTTAACTTATCCTCACATACCTCAAGAGCATGATTATGGATTAGGCATGATCAACTTGTTCTTAATATATCTACCTCAAGTTCTTAGGGTTTATGATCATCACTCGATTTATAATGATCAAGGTTTGGCTTCCTAAGGTATTTCTAATGGAATGGTTTTCACTTCCATGATCAAGTGTTGTGTTGATCAACTAAGCATAATATCTCTCTTATAGTTTCTTGGGTGGTCATGTCTATGGTTGTCTCTAAAGATTATATCCCAGGAGAATGTCTGAGATATTCTGTTAGGGTTCCACTTAATAATGTTGATATTATCATCTGGGTATATGGGTAGTTCTCTCCCTCACATTTAAGTGTTGGCTTTAGCTTTCTTGAGTGTAACACCTTAGCTTGGGCTCTCTTGTAAAGGAATGGTTTATTCTAGGGTTTATGGTGTATTCACCATATCTCAGTAGATATCAAGTCTAAAACTCCACTTGACTGTCTTGGTTGAATTAATCTCCTCCTTACTTTATCAATTCATGGATATGGTATTATTCCATGTGATATTAGGTTATCCCACCACTCCAAGGGAAATGGTTTACAACCTAATACTTTGGTTCAATAGTTGTCCTCTATTCATAAATACGTAAAGCTAGAATTGATATGAATGTTCTTTCTCATTTGGGAAGGACTTCAATGCTGACCTAAGGTTATTCTCCAAAGATAATGATGTGGTCACCAATGTCTATGGTTAACATCAATGGGTTCTTTCTCTAGGGACTGTCTTGGATAATATACTAGGGTTCTTCTTAAAGATAAGGATTTGGATATATGGATGTGTATCTAGGGTTTATCTCAAGGTTTGTGTTTGCTTCTTTAGTAATTATTATAGAACTCTCACCTCTCTAGGTTTGATGTATAACAATATGGAATAGAGAAGGATATATATTTCTTGAGTGGATCTTCTTGTTATATTTCCAAGAATGAAATAAAATGAATACCATGGGGTTCATGGTAGGATCAGGGATCAGTTTAAGACATGGAAAAGATAAGTCAGGAATAGTTTCTCCATTTTATTGTTACTTGATTTCCAAATAGATGTATGTTCATAGGTTATGGCAAAGATTACCATATTATGATCTTTAATAAGATCAAGTAATGGATCATTGAGTAAAGTGTTGTTGTTGTGTTGATTATTAGTTCCATTTGATCTAACCCCTTAGATCAAATCATCTTTACCCAAAACAAGGTTTTATCAAAGGTCACATTGAGGTTTATAGTGCTTGACTTGATGAGCTACTTCAGTTCCACCAAGGTCAAGTGAAACTTCGATTCATCGTGATTGTTTTACTTTAAAGCGCGAAAATTCCCTAGATTTTCTATGCATGAATGCAATGCACACATCTGTTTCCTCTATTTTTGTAACCCCATTACCTGGGATATTACACAGCTTTACCGCGGCCGCGACCACGACCACGGCCGCGACCTCGGCCTCTGCCTCTACCAGCCATGGCGTCGACTCTTGAGATGGTGGCGGCTAGGGTTGGGGAGAGAGGCGTTAGGGTTTGTGTGTGAGAGACGATGAGAGAGCGCCCATTTTTATAGGCCGGAGGGAAGCGGGGGAGCGGTGGAGCTCATTAATGCTGACACACAGAGCTAGGCGCGACGAGACGCTTCGCTGCGCCTCTTCGGGAACTGCATCGTCGCTGCGCGCCAATAACTTCCGTCGTGATGTAGGAAACGGTTAGGTTAAACTTCAATGTGCCGATGACGCGTCGGTCCCACCACTTCTTGCCTCACTTTTCATTGTGTCCGGCGTGCCCGAAGCGTCCCCTGTGTAGTGGGGATGAGCTCGGAGCGTCGGGCACCGTATTGGCCCGCGCCGAACAAAAGGAGGCTTTAGGGCACGCAGCTGAGAATGTGTTTTTGTCTGGTGCGTCCCAAAATCCCTTTGGGGATGCTTTGGGGGACGCGGCTGGAGATGCTCTTAGTTATTTTTTGTCATTTTTTGTCATCACTACATCGTGGAGAGATGCCTTTTGAGAATGAAAATGGGGATGTCTAGAGATCAGTCACCTCAGACTTAATAAGTCTCAGTCGCTGACATCACTTATTAAGCCATGTACTGCTTTAGTTTTGGCGTCCAGTTTTATGCGTTCGTATTTTTCACTAGAAAAATAATCTGTGCAACCATTTAAGACATAAGAAAAATCTTAATAGCAATTTACGTATCTGTAGCAATTTACGTGCAACTGGAAAAGACTCAGTTGCAACCCACATGTAAGTGGAAATTCTTAGTTGCGACGCATGCGTGTCTGGAAAAATCTCAGTTGCAACCCACATGTATGTGGAAATTCTTAGTTGCAACATATGCACAACTGAAAAAATCTCAGTTCCAACGCTCATGCAATTGAAAAAAAAAACAGTTGCAACCCACATGTAAGTGGAAATTCTTAGTTGCGACGCAAGCGTAACTGGAAAAATCTCAGTTGCAACCCACATGTATGTGGGAATTCTTAGTTGTAACATATGCGTAACTGGAAAAATCTCAGTTGCAACGCTCATGCAAGTGGAAAATAAAATCAGTTGCAACCCATTCACTCGTTTCTAAGGGTTCGGTTCGGGATTTCGTACGTTCAAGTTCCAAGCCAAGGGGCACATGTAACCGAAAAAATCTCAATTGCAACCCACATGCAACTGAAAATATGTCGTTTGCAACACACGTGCAACTGAAATGCGCGGTAAACGGTTCCATGGGAGGGAGAAAGACAACTTGTAGATATGAACCGTCACCATGAGTCCACTCCGCGAGCCCCGCAAAAACCAAGTCAGCACGCTTACGCGTCGGGCAACAACAACACAAACACACACACAAACAACCCAAAAGTCAGAGCACAAATCTACAAGCACAAAATACGAATATCCAAGCACTTGACTTAAACTTATTAAGTATCAGGCGCCTGATTTCCAGCAAATTCGAATGAAAATAGCGAAGATATTTGGTACATACTAACATAGGCGATGACTTTAAGAATCACCACATCATTTGTTTTATCGAGCAAAGACTTTTAGCTTTAATTTAATGTAAGAATGTCATAGATCTCTTAAATATGAACAAAACATAGAGGCTAACAAAACTATAGGTACTATTTTTGTAAAGTGAATAATTCTCCAGAAATTTAATTCGGTACAATATACAATATCAAGGTGACCTGTTTTCAAGGATTGACTGCCCTTACCACTGCAGAATTCTCGCGCACACTGATGGACCAGCAGGGCCCTGGCCCCCCTAACACCATTGATTTCTTGCTAAAAAATTATGAACAGTGCAGATTTTGAATTTTTTTTCTTTAACCGGCCCCCCTCAACAAGCAAAATTTCACATTTTTACCTCCACCACTGGTATAAAGCACTACCCTATTTGGGTTCAAATTTAATCTTGATAATCTTCTAGCCTCATACATACGAATTGATCGATCAAACACACATCATTCTAGAGAAGAATTTAAAATGTACATATAAAAACATGAATATTATGTTTCCGGTGATGTAATATTAGATTATAGTTAACGATTTTCATTTATGAAATAAGTTATCAGTTGTCTCCTTATAGCTTCCACGACATGGCATGCCAGTTATGTAGTTTATGCAAGTAAATTAAACCATTTTCTTCGTTTAACAAATTTTACTACTTTCTTGAACATGGCAAACTTTATTATGTGAGTTAAATGAGAAAATGGATTTATTCAGGGTCATGTACTTTGTTTCATTTATTTATATATAATTTTCATTTCCCTCTCGTGTTGTTCACTCAATTTGCCATTTGGAAACATTTCATCTTATCGATTATATAATGTTATTTTGGTACACATGAGGCAAAAATAAAAGACACTAGTTACATGGAACATGCCGATATATATTTACTGGCTAGAATAACATGGGAGATTCTAGAAGTATCGAACGCAAGCTGACGCTGTAGCCAGTCGTGCCGAGATCCCAACCTTAACAGCGAAGCAAATAATCCCCATCCTTTGCTTCCTGTCCTCCGTGTACGAATCTCCCTTTCTCGCTTGACTGCGAGAGCCCCGCGTTCGATCGTAGCCGTCCACGAGTATTTCAGTGGTCGGCACGAAGCTTCTGGTGCCCATCCTCCCCCTACTGACTCAGCCATCGACTCCCTCGAACGTGTCGTCCATCTAGATCTGGCGCCCCTTCCTGCACCGCGTCTACAAGAACCGTTCCCAAACGCCCACACTCTCCAAGCCACGTCCCATAGACCCGATCCACCCCAAAACTCCCCACCGCCCACCTCTCCGCTCCCCTCGCTAAATCTGAAATCTCAGACCCCAAATTTCTCCCCCATCTCCCAAATCCCTCCTTCCACCAAGAAAATCTCCGGCGAATCGAACCCCAAGCAAAGTCGAGCCGATCCGCACGCGATGGCGCTGGAGTGGGTGGTGCTGGGGTACGCGGCGGGCGCGGAGGCGATCATGCTGCTCCTGCTCACCCTCCCGGGCCTCGACGCGCTCCGGCACGGGATGATCACCGTCGTGCGGGGCGCGCTGAAGCCGATGATGTCCGTGGTGCCCTTCTGCCTCTTCCTGCTCATGGACATCTACTGGAAGTACGAGACGCGGCCCACCTGCGACGACGACCACGCCTGCACCCCCTCCGAGCACCTCCGCCACCAGAAGTCCATCATGAAGTCGCAGCGCAACGGCCTCCTCATCCTCGCCGCGCTGCTCCTCTACTGGATCCTCTTCTCCGTCACCTCCCTCGTCGTCAAGCTCGACGCCCTCCAGCACCGCGTCGACAGGCTC
This sequence comes from Lolium rigidum, assembly GCF_022539505.1. Classification (NCBI taxonomy): domain Eukaryota; kingdom Viridiplantae; phylum Streptophyta; class Magnoliopsida; order Poales; family Poaceae; genus Lolium; species Lolium rigidum. The sequence goes on from NC_061509.1 coordinate 229,084,235, forward strand.
AAGAAGCGCGACGACTGATCCCATCTGCCCTCCCTCGCCGCATCGCGGCCCCGGCTGACGGTGTCCATGTTTCTTCCCTCTTTATTACTCGTTCGTATGTTCCTACTAGAGACATCAGTCCTGTGATTTCCGTGTTTTTTCCTTGATGTTGTAGTGTGGATGTTCGAGATCGTGATCCGGGTTTGATGAGCGTTTAGTATCTGAACCAGATCTACTTCGAGTAAAATAGGCCTTTAATTATGCGCTCAAGATCGTTATGGAAGTCAGTGTTATTCTAAAATGTCCTGCGAATGTGACTCCCGACCATAAATTTGGATATCTGCTATCATATTTCTCAATAATTTTTGTTCTCATTTGTCTTGTCGCATGCTTCTGAAATTAAGAACAGGCCGCGTGGCAACTGGAATGTGTGTTTGGTTCTCGAATTTAGTGGAAGCGAGAAATCTTTGATGGGGCTAAATGTTTTCTTCTCTGGAATGTGATCTGATTTTTGCTATATATGTGAAATAGGATGGGCTAGACTTGTAGCCTGCGATTTCGATTAACCTTGAAGAGCGATACCTGTTCCTTTTTGGGTGATTAGATAGTTTGAAAAGGTAGACCTGCAAACTTCACCATCTTGTAAACCAGAACAAAAATGATGTATTGGAATATCTGAAGCAGCTTCAGAAATTCTGATGATCGTTTCATCTCCATGTTTAACTTTTTTTTGGAATTGATTTGTGCCGCCTGATAGTTCTACGATGCATGTTCTTAATTTATGATTTGTTATGTTCCTGTGCTGCTGAACGTTTTTTCTTATCAAATGCCTGTCAAATTAAGCATAGGCTGCATGGAAACTGGAATTGTGTGTGCAAGTAAGTAACGAATTTGATGAAATTGAGGAGCCTTTGGAGGCTTGGTGTCTGTTGTCAGTTTCGGATGTGAAACGGTTCATATTTTGGTAATGTGAAAAGATCCATAATAAGATGCGACAACTCGCTCGATAGATTCAGTAGTTAAGTGCTACACAGCCTAGACTCTGTTGTGCGAAGGAAAAAAGAAAGGATCTTAGTACATCATGAGCAAGAAGAAAATATGTTCCTGTTTTCTGCATAATTCTGGTTAGCTTCGGTAAGAGTACAAAAATTGGAAATATTTGAAAACGTGATCCATACTTTTGTTTCCAATGTTCCTGTAACTAGTTTTAGCGATTTATTTTGTTTGCAATTGTTCTTGTAATGCATGTGGCTGGTCCTTTTCTTATTTCTGTGTTTGGAACTTCTCATCTGAATTTGCCAAGGCAGACGGGTATTGATATGTTTGGTTGAGTAAATGATTGATGACTGGTGCATTAAGTTAAGTTGATCGAGTAGTGTTTCTAATTTTTGCAACTTCTTTCATGTGGCTGGTCTCAGTTTGAAGCAATTTGTTGCAACCTCTTTATGAGTTCAGTTTTGCTCATCCCCTGTCTTCCACCTTGTGTACATTTCTAGTTATTTTAACCAGTGAAGTCTGAATCGGCCCCCATTTCTCTGATCATTTGGGAGTTGGATCACATCTGTGCTCTTGTGCTTCCGGGGGTCAAGGGTAGTTGCTTCTTCTATGAGGAGTAGTGTATTCTTGACTTTGCTTGATTGGTGAGTTTGAGTTGCGCACATGACTATTCACCAGCACCCTTGATTGGTAGTAATTTGATGAAAATTCATAATGTGCATGTTGTTAAGTTATTAGAATGATTTCTGTGTCTTTCCTGTCTAGGAAAATATCTGAACTGCTAACGTTTAGTAGTATTGTAACTGAAAGGTTTCAACTGAGCCTTTCATGGACCCTCTAGCTTTGCTAATTCTTTGATTGTTTTGTTCTTGGGCTAGCGCTGAACTCAGGTAACTGGTAAGTATAGGAAAAGGTAATTTTTTAAAATTATACTTCTTTTTCAATCTTATAAATAATACGGAGTACGTGATTTTGCAAACTTTCAAATCTAGCACTCAGGTCGGCCAGCCATCTGGTGTCCGACACAGCATATGTAATCTGCATGAACAGCACCAAACTGGGCAGCTGGTCGGCAGCCAGTCTGCCGATCGGCCCCTCCGACCCACCGAGTTCTAGATTTTTTTTAAAAAGTTCGCAGATTATTTGTATAAGTGATGAAAAACATATTATATTTAAATAAAATTCGCCACGAAAAGACTTCCTGATGGAAGTACTGAAAAAGAATACTAACTGATAGGTTTACTCAGTCTGTAGAACCAGCCCTCTGGAGAGTGGTAAGCTCTTCCTCTGGACCATTGCAATGGCTCCAATGCAATGCTCTCGCCGTGGGATAAGCCTAATCTCTTGCATAAGCTTCGTTTTGACAGGGACGACTTGAGGAGGGAAACAATTGTCGTCTCCTTTTTTTCTTAACAATCAATACCACATATATTTATAGTAACAAATAGTATATGGTAGAGATACATGAACGGATTCCAATGATTATAAAACAAAGTTTAAAAGATAGTAACAAATCTGCGAGGTCTTTAATTTTTTTCTTCTTCAAGAACACAACTTGTAGTCTTCTGAAGGTAGCTAAAGATAGATAACAACCATAGACCTGTAAATACTGACGAAAGTTTTCCCATAATTTTTTTGAGCCGCAATGTGCCCTCACCGTTGTCAAAATTGTGATGGCCACCTGGTTTTCGCCCAACAGTTGGCTATTGGCTGCTAGTTGGTCTCTCTTCATTTTAGCGGCTCTCCTTTCCAAAAGCACACAACACAACAGTTCTGTTACTTCTGCTCATGGTGAATGTTTGGTCAACATGGTACGTGGGTCGAATTCCAATCCATCATGGAGATTGTTTCTGTTTAGAGTAAAAGTAATGAGAGATGAACTGTTAATTTCATTGATGATTGAGGGGTATATATACCCAGCGAACAGGTGCCAACAAAGGCGGTTTATAAGGTTGTGTCCCTTCGGAGGGACGTAACTTCCTAGTTAGCTTAAGATCTAAGCTAATCTATTTCTAACACTCCCCCTTGGACAGCGCCGTTTCTTGTAAATCCGTTGTATAATCTTCAAGATCTTCTTGTATAGTCTTGAAGTCTTCTTGCGTATCCATGAGGATGCCGTTGTAAACATTATTGTTCTTTGTAAATTCTATCATCTTTAGAATCTCACCCCCAAAAAAACCCATTGGGAAAAATATGAGGAGAGTAGATATGTTGTTAAAACTCCTTTAAACCCCGTTGGAAAAATAAGGAGAAAATAATACAACATAGAAAGATTATTATCTCTTGAGAACTCATATGAGCAATACCTTGATAAGGAAAAATCTCATTAGTGAGTTTAGAGATCAATAAATATGCCTTATATACTTCCTTTAAAAACCCCAGTGGGGAAAATAGGAAGTACGACACATAAATATTGCAAAGAGTGCAATATGATGTGCCATCGAAAACTCCTTTAAAATCCAATGGGAAAAAAACAAGTAGAAAGCAATGTGGCATATCTAGACACTTGTATTTATACTATCTCATTAAAAACCTTTTATGAGAAACCATTAGGAAAACTCATTAAGGGAAAAAGAGTACAATATATATGATCCAATGATCATCACCGGGTTATAATTTGGGAGTTTTACTCCCCCTGAACTTTGCAAATCTAAAAGTTGTCTCACACCAATCCATGAACTTAAATTCATGAGTATGGGAATCTGTAAAACAATCTATAAGATTTTCACATGATATGTTTGCAAAGTGTTTATCTTCCTAGTTTGAAAAATATTAATTTAACCCTTATGCATTTGAGCAATACAAGTGGTACTATCTGATAGATAATGGTGGGTGATTCTGTTGAATCTTAACCACATGATCTTGAATGTGGTCAGTCGAGCCTATTTTGTTCTCTTAGTTAGAAGACTCTTTCATTGAATTCAGTCTATGATATGGCATTTTTGGGATCGATAATTATAGCCAATGTAGATTACACGATGGTCAAATCTTGATATTCCTAAGGGAATTAATCAAGATCATTTGAGCCTTAAATATATCGGAGGATATTACTTACACCAATCTTTTAGTCGGGGCTTGCACTTTAAAGAAGTTGACAACAAAATATTCACATTCATGATGTAGTTTGTATTGAGATATGGAACAAGAGGTTCAATATCACTTCATCACTACTACAATGTATGAATGAATTTGTATCCCTGTTAGGGATAGTGTGACCATATGTATCTTTGATTTGATTTATCCATATTTAATTTTTCCAAAACTTTATGGACATGTAAATAAATACTGATAGATATGTATTCCGAAGGAATATACTCAAGTTATAAACTTGGTTAATACTTGGTTCAATCCAAATCTCCGTCTTGATATGATTGCAAGGATCTTTCATGTATATTATAAACTTTGATGATAAAAGCATTGATATATATAAAGATCATGTAGAATCCAATTAGGGATTCTGGTTATGACTACATATAAGCAATCATCATTGTACGAGTAATCCTTTATAAGAAGGAGCTCTTATAGTCAATTGTACCACACAATTTGTGTTTGACTATTTTAAGTCATAGAGTGACTTTTGTATTATTACACATATGTTGCGATTTATTTTTGGATTTGGATTTATAAGCCTTAAGGACTTTAATATAGATATCCAAATTGAGTGACCCATATGATTATGTAATCACTACATCCATCAGCTACATGGATAGTTTATTTATAATTGCCAATAATATTAGTATCGAAACATAATTCCACTTATACCAATAGAGTATGTTACATCATATATAATTGATGTCGGGTCTCTGCGTGAACCCTTGCACTACAAGCCTCACTTTATCACCACCTCATTGGTTTTTTTTTGTTGTTAACAAAAAGTCATTTGTCTTCCAGAGGGAAGGTGCTTATGAGGAATAGGTATTACAATGGTAAATACCTCCCTTGTTGAGTGAGTGTTATTCTTATTCAATTGCATCCTTCTAGTTGAACCAATATATGAGTGCATTAGGCACTCTGCCATGGACTTTGGTTCAGGGCCCTAAAGGTTTTAGCAATTTTTAAGAATAAATATATTTGTCGATAAAATGTAGTCTTTGTTGTATGATTCTGTTGAATCAATAATATTTGTGGAAATGTGATTTAATATTTCAACTCCTCATGATTTCCCATAATAATGGAGTCAAGGTGTTTCAATGTCCCAACACTTAAAATTATGTGCACATTTGTGCTGGGTTTGGATGATGAGCATCCACTATGTGTTATTCAACTTGAGGTTGAACTACATTTACTTGTTGAGAATATAATTTCCTCTGTTCCGCGGAAGCATGTGAGAATTTATATCTCATGTGGCCAATTTTCTCCCCCTTTTGCTCTCATTTTGGAGGAAAGTGGTTACATTAGGTACCTTCACTCTTTTGGCACATTGGTTGCATGCATAAAATGTTTTTGTGACATTTTTGTCACGAGTAAATGTATGTGGCAGATTTGCAATGTGTTGCAAATTTATGACTGAATCGTTCAGATTTTCAAGTACGTGAATATAAGGACTGAAAGTCTATGACAATTATTATTTATTTATCGGCATTCTTTGTGGTGCTAATCTCCCCCTAATGCCGAAAAATATTCTTATTGCAAATGCAATCAGCGTACGGGCTATCAATAACTCCCTTGATAGGGTTTAAGGTATTTGATGGATATTGGAAAATTATACCTTAGTTATTTATCACATAGATCCCAAATTGATGTGAGGGCCCATGATGTACGTTGGGGTGGTGATATCGGTATATGATGCGCGTAGATGACACGTCCGTTGGGAACCCCAAGAGGAAGGTGTGATGCGTACAACAGCAAGTTTTCCCTCAGTAAGAAACCAAGGTTATCGAACCAGTAGGAGCCAAGAAGCACGTTGAAGGTTGATGGCGGCGGAGTGTAGTGCGGCGCAACACCAGGGATTCCGGCGCCAACGTGGAACCTGCACAACACAATCACAGTACTTTGCCCCAACGTAACAGTGAGGTTGTCAATCTCACCGGCTTGCTGAAAACAAAAGATTAGATGTATAGTGTGGATGATGATGATTGTTTGCAAAGAACAATAAAGAACAATTGCAGTAGATTGTATTTCAGATGTAAAGAATAGGACCGGGGTCCATAGTTCACTAGTGGTGTCTCTCCCATAAGATAAACAGATGTTGGGTGAACAAATTACAGTTGGGCAATTGACAAATAAAGAAGACATAATAATGCACATACATATATCATGATGAGTACTATGAGATTTAATCAGGGCATTACGACAAAGTACATAGACCGCTATCCAGCATGCATCTATGCCTAAAAAGTCCACCTTCAGGTTATCATCGGAACCCCCTCCAGTATTAAGTTGTAACCAACAGACAATTGCATTAAGTATGGTGCATAATGTAATCAACACAAATATCCTTAGACAAAGCATCGATGTTTTATCCCTAGTAGCAATAGCACATCCACAACCTTAGAACTTTCTGTCACTGTCCCAGATTTAATGGAGGCATGAACCCACTATCGAGCATAAATACTCCCTCTTGGAGTCACAAGTATCAACTTGGTCAGAGCCTCTACTAGCAACGGAGAGCATGCAAGAACATAAATAACATATATGATAGATTGATAATCAACTTGACATAGTATTCAATATTCATCGGATCCCAACAAACACAACATGTAGCATTACAAATAGACGATCTTGATCATGATAGGCAGCTCACAAGATCTAACATGATAGCACAATGAGGAGAAGTGATATGGGGTGGCCCGATCTTCTCAGTAAGCAACGGTGGTGATGATGATCACGGGGTGATGGCAGCGGAGGAACACGACGATGTAGTGGATGATAACTTGTATGACGCAACGAGATCTCTCGATTGGTCCCTGTCGCCAATGCAACAGCTCTCAACCCCGCAAGATATTCGCAACTCCACACACTTGCGCACGTAGCCGCCGACCACGAAGCGGTAAGTTGCAACCGTCTAATTCCCAATGGAACAACGAGATCACACAAGACTTAAACAGGATCTACACAATATCCAAGCAATATGGTGTAGGGAATTCAATAGTTTTGCTTAGCAAACAACTATGAACTAGGGTTTATCTTAAACGGGGTCTAAAGCAGCTATGGGGCGTCCTGGGCACTTATATAGGTGTCCGGGACGAGTTCCGGTCGAAAAGATACAAAAATAACCGACCCAGAATAGATCTGGTCGAGACAGACTCGGACTGGTCCGGTCTGGGATCCGGTCAACCGGGCTGTGGACCGGGCTGTCCGGCTTGTGGTCCGGTCAACCGGGCTGTGGACCGGCGGTCCGGTCAGGGGTCCGGTCGACCGGTCGGAAACCGGGAAAACTGCGAAGTTTCCGGTCTCGCTCCGGTACGATAAATTTCCTCCGGTTGATGGCCGGTTTACGACCGGTCGACCGGGCCAGGGACCGGGCGGTCCGGTCAGGTGGCCGGTCGACCGGGTTCCGGACCGGCCTGGACTTCTTCTTCTCCTCTCGCGCATTCCTCCCGCTCCTCCCTCGCGCGTCCATGAGATATCTTCATGTCCAGCTCCATGTCCAGCTTCACGGCCTTCTTGATGTCCGTCTTCACGTCCAACTGCTCCTCTCCTCGTGCGATGCATGTCTCCTCTTGATACCTGATGATACATAAGTAATAGGACTTAGGCGAGTATAAAGTTCTCATCAATCAAAGTACCGTTTAGAAACAAGTTCACCTGTTGTTTAAGTAGCTTCGCACGAGCTCTTGTAATTGGTCCAATCCGAACTTCATTGGACTTGAGCTTCACAGACAGGTTCATCATCATTTGCTAATGACGGAGGTAGTAGTGAGGTAGGGATGTCCTCATCATCTCCCCCTTCAAAAGGCGTCGACCCCGACGCTCCAAGGTCTTCTCCGTCATATGGTGTCAAATCAGCAACATTGAAAGAATTACCGACACCAAACTCATCAACTCGGAAGATCTATCGAGTATGCATTATCATTGATCTTGGCAAGCACTTTATAAGGACCAGCACCACGAGGCTTCAACTTAGACTTCCGCAGCTTCGGGAACCTATCCTTGCGAAAATGTACCCAGACCAAATCACCAGGCTTGAACAACATCTCTTTGCGCTTCTTGTTCATCCTTGCAGCATTGCTCTTGCCTTTCTTCTCGATCAACTCTTTAGTCTTCTCATGGATCTTACGCACAAAATCTGCCCTCTTGGATGCCTCCATATTAACTCTCTCATGTATGGGCAAAGGCAACAAGTCAAGTGGAGTAATGGGTTTGAAACCATACACCACCTCAAAAGGACACAGCTCCGTGGTAGAATGTACCGCCCTGTTGTAAGCAAACTCCACATGCGGCAAACACTCTTCCCACTCCTTCAGGTTCTTCTTGATCATGGATCTCAACAGTTGTGACAAGGTTCGATTCACCACCTCAGTTTGACCATCAGTTTGAGGATGACAAGTAGTACTGAATAGTAGCTTTGTCCCCAGCTTTCCCCAAAGTGTCTTCCAGAAGTAGCTCATGAACTTCACATCACGATCAGAAACAATAGTCTTCGGGACTCCATGTAGTCGAACAATCTCCCTGAAAAACAGGTTAGCAATATGCGACGCATCGTCGCTTTTGTGGCAGGCAATAAAGTGTGACATTTTAGAAAATCTGTCCACTACCACAAATATAGAATCATGGCCTCTTTTAGTACGCGGCAAACCCAACACAAAATCCATACTTATATCCTGCCAAGGCGTAGTAGGTGCCGGTAATCGGAGTATACAAACCGTGAGGCTTCAGCTTGGACTTGGACTTGTTGCAAGTAATGCATCTCCTCACATATCTATCCACGTCCCGCCTCATCTTTGGCCAATAAAAGTGGTCAGCTAGCATGAGTAGCGTCTTCTCACGCCCAAAGTGACCCATCAAACCTCCAAGCATGTGATTCCCGCAATAAGAGCAAACGCACGGACGATTCCGGAACACATAGTTTGTTAGCTCTAAACAAGAACCCATCATGTATGTGATATTTTTCCCATGCTTTACCAAGAGCACATAAGCGATATGGTTCAGCAAAATCATGATCAGTAGCATACAAATCACATAGTATCTCTAAACCAGGAATTTTAACATCAAGTTGAGTTAATAGCATATTCTTCCTAGATAGAGCATCGGCAACAATGTTATCTTTTCCCTTCTTATGTTTAATGATGTATGGAAAAGACTCAATGAACTCAACCCACTTAGCTAGACGCTTATGCAAAGTAGATTGAGCTTTCAGGTATTTTAAAGCTTCATGATCGAATGTATGATAAATTCTTTTGGCCACAAATAATGTTGCCAAACCTCAAGAACTCTAATTAAAGCATACAATTCTTTATCATATATAGGATAGTTCAACTTAGCACCGGATAATTTCTCAGAAAAATATGCAATTGGGCGACCCTCTTGCATCAACACACCACCAATTCCAATACCACTAGCATCACATTCAATCTCAAATTGCTTATTGAAATCAGGAAGTGCAAGCAACGGTGCAGAAGTTAACAATCGTTTCAGTTCATCAAAAGCATGATCTTGGGCAACGCCCCACTCAAAGACAACACCCTTTTTAGTCAATTCATTCAAAGGTGCAGCAATAGTAGAAAAATTGGGCACAAAACGGCGATAAAACCCAGCTAGACCATGAAAACTTCTAACTTGACTCACATTCATGGGAGTAGGCCAATTTTGAATAGCTTCAATTTTAGACACATCTACTTCTACTCCATGCTTAGAGACAACATAACCCAGAAATATGACCTTATCTTTGCAAAATGTGCACTTCTCAAGATTACCATAGAGTTGATTATCACGCAACACTTGCAAAACATGTCGAATATGTAGAGTATGATCGGATTCATTGCGGCTGTAGATTAATATGTCATCAAAGTATACAACCACAAATTTGCCAATAAATTCACGCAAAACATGGTTCATTAATCTCATGAAAGTGCTAGGTGCATTAGTTAACCCAAAAGGCATTACTAACCACTCATATAAACCAAATTTTGTTTTAAAGGCGGTTTTCCACTCATCCCCTTCTTTCATCCTAATTTGATGATAACCACTACGCAAATCAATTTTAGAGAACACAAGCAGCACCACTCAATTCATCTAGCATATCCTCTAAACGGGGAATAGGATGACGATATCGAATAGTAATGTTGTTTATAGCTCTACAATCTACGCACATACGCCAAGTACCATCTTTCTTAGGAACTAGAATAACAGGAACAGCACAAGGACTAAGGCTTATGCGGATATAACCTTTGTCGAGTAGCGCTTGTACTTGCTTCCGTATCTCCTTCGTCTCTTCGGGATTAGTGCGATATGGCGCCCTATTGGGCAGCGATGCTCCGGGAATCAAGTCAATTTGATGCTCAATACCTCGCAATGGTGGTAGTCCTGCGGGTACCTCCTCCGGAAACACGTCGCCGAATTCCTGCAAAACACTAGAAACACCAAGAGGAAGAGGGGTCATGTCGTTAGAAACCAAAACCGTACCCCCGTACAAAAGCACAAGAGGCATGGCCGTAGGATCCTCACTAAATTCTCTCATGTCTTCTTTGGTGGCTAATGAAACTAAGGAATTCACTCTCTCACTTTTCGTTATATCACTCACGACATTACAATTCTCTCGCCTATCTAGAGATGCATCCTCCAAATTCACTTCAATCTTCTGACGAGACTCATTGACAATCTGTTGTGGTGACATAGGCTGTAAGTTAATTTTCTTGCCCTTGTACTCCAAGTGATATGTATTGGCGCGGCCATTGTGTTGCACAGAACGGTCATAGAGCCAAGGCCGACCCAATAAGAGGTGACAAACCGTCATAGGAACCACATCAAAATCAATGCAATCCTTATACGGTCCAATCTCAAACTCAACACGCACCATATGGTTTACCTTCATCTCACCACTGTCGCTCAACCACTGAATATAATATGGATGCGGGTGCGGTAGGTACTTCAACTTCAGCTTGGTACATAACTCCTTGCTTGCTAAATTGCGGCAACTCCCGCCATCAATAATGACCTTGCAAGCCTTGTCAGGACCAACCAAAGCTTTGGTTTGGAACAAATTGCAGCGCTGAGTAGATGCACTAGGCAACACATTAAGAGCACGCTGCGACACAACAATGGTACGAGCATCGAAGGATATGCATCTTCACCATCGGTGTCATAGTCATCATCGTCCGGAGCATTTGGATCAACATCATCTCCAGTCTCATACTCATTGTCCTCATTGATAAACATGACTTTGCGGTTAGGACAATCTCTCTTGAAGTGACCCTTGCCACCACATGTATGGCAAAGCATATCGCGGTTGCGCGTTGTAGACACACTAGAACCACTCGTACTTGCCGCAGATTCGGACTTCTTTGCATTAGATACATTGGAGACCGGTTTGCTAGGCGGAGTAGAGTAAGGAACGGAGCGCGTCGACGGTGCCGGCGCCGTAGAGGGCGCGCGGGGTGTAAAACGCCCAGCTCCCGTAGCACGTCCTTTAACCTTTGCTTCTTCAGCCAACTCGTGATTCAGCTTCTCTTGCATGATGTAACAATTGATTCATATCGGTGTAGGTGTAATGACGAACAATGCCTTTAACATCATACTTCAATCCATTGAGAAAACGCTGCATTGTCATTTCTAGAGACTCACGGACACGACCACGCTGCATAAGCATCTCCATCTCCATGTAGTACTCATCAACAGTCTTCACACCTTGCCTCAATAGTGTTAGCTTATCAAATATATTCCGCATGTAATTTGTAGGCACAAAACGAGAAGTCATAACCTCCTTCATAGCACGCCATGTACGGATAGGTTGTGCACCATCTTCGTCGCGGTTACGAATCAAAGAATCCCACCAACGTAATGCATAACCATCAAATTCGGAAGAAGCAAGCTTGATCTTCTTATCTTCGAGTAGTTGGGATGTAAGCTCCATAACTTCTCAATCTTGAGCTCCCAAGTGAGATATTCTTCAACATCAGCTCCCCCTTCAAACTTGGGTATGGAAAACTTGGGCTTACCCAATCCATCTTCTTCATCTTGCCCACGACCATTACGGCCAAGTGGAGCCCGACCACGCGGACGATGACCATGAGGCGCACCACGAGCATTGTGTGCGTCATCTTCAAGCTCAGGATCTTCATCATCGTCTTGTTGTTGTTGTGTAGTCAAATTCTCAATAGTAAGGCGCATATCGGTAAGAGTGCGCTGTATATCGGTCATTTGATCAGCCAATCCAGTGACGGTGATATTAGTAGCATCCAGCGTCTGTTTGATCTCGTCAACTGTATCCTTAAGCTCATCATCCTTAGTGCGGAATTCACGTCGCATCTCGTTACGAAGAGCTTCATACTCCCTCCATGTGACGATATCTGCCGAATTCTTGTTTTCCTGGTTAACAATCTTATTATCACTAGCGAGACATGATTAGTAGGTTAGTGCACTAAATCAAAAATATATGGTGGTACTCTCACAACTCACTCAAAACCGATAAGAAAAGGAAATCTTACCGTTCCAAAGTAAATTAGTGTTGCTTACCACTTGTAGGAACAACTAGTGCACGGATGTAGCGAAGCGAATATCAAGGGTATAAGAACAATCACACGACAAAGCAGGATATATGTGGGGCTGTAGGTAGGCTACCTATTTGCACCAATAACAAGCTCTAGCGCCGACCGTAGACAACCAAAGATACTCACACAAGGCGATATAATGAGGCAATGCAACTATATGTGGGAAAGGTTGCAATGCACTAGAGAGACGCTAGCAAAGCTCAATGAGACAGGCACAAGATTGCTCAACTACAGGTGCAGTAAAGTAACTTAGGCCTTCACTTGATTCAACTAGCACAACACTTTTCTTTTTTTATTTTTCTTTTTGTATAACACACGCAGCTATGTAGCTCTTTTTGCTTTTTTTTTTTTTTTTGACGCAACTCCTTGATAACACGGCCAACAGAAATTGCAAAGCACCAAAACCCTAACGAACAGCCTGTCGAGCGGTAAAACTAGTCTCTTCTGGGGAAGTTCCTAGTCACGTATATCGATAGGCTGTGTCTATGGTTGGAAACAAGCACACTGTACGCTATGTGGACTCGGAATAACAAAACTGACACACTATAAGAAACTAGACACAAGATGATAGGGAAAACGCAAACCCTAACAATTCTACTAGAAGAAAGATAAAGATACGCAAAAACAACTACGAAAAGCAACTAAAACTCGAAATTAGTGCAATCTAAGGCTATGGCAAACCCTAACCCTAATTTTTTTTTATGGCTTTTTCTGGATAGGAAAACACTCACAACTCAACGATGGGGTGGATTGTGGATGGCTTACCGAGGAAAACTGGAAATCTGATACCAAGATGATATGGGGTGGCCCGATCTTCTCAGTAAGCAACGGTGGTGATGATGATCACGGGGTGATGGCAGCGGAGGAACACGACGATGTAGTGGATGATAACTTGTATGACGCAACGAGATCTCTCGATTGGTCCCTGTCGCCAATGCAACAGCTCTCAACCCTGCAAGATATTCGCAACTCCACACACTTGCGCACGTAGCTGCCGACCACGAAGCGGTAAGTTGCAACCGTCTAATTCCCAATGGAACAGCAGATCACACAAGACTTAAACGGGATCTACACAATATCCAAGCAATATGGTGTAGGGAATTCAATAGTTTTGCAGAGCAAACAACTAAGAACTAGGGTTTATCTTAAACGTGGTCTAAAGCAGCTAGGGGGCGTCCTGGGCACTTATATAGGTGTCCGGGACGAGTTCCGGTCGAAAAGATACAAAAATAACCGACCCGGAATAGATCTGGTCGAGACAGACTCGGACTGGTCCGGTCTGGGATCCGGTCAACCGGGCTGTGGACCGGGCTGTCCGGTTTGTGGTCCGGTCAACCGGGCCAGGGACCGGGCGGTCCGGTCGGGGTCCGGTCGACCGGTCGGAAACCGGGAAAACTGCGAAGTTTCCGGTCTCGCTCCGGTACGATAAATTTCCTCCGGTTGGTGGCCGGTTTACGACCGGTCGACCGGGCCAGGGACCGGGCGGTCCGGTCAGGTGGCCGGTCAGACCGGGTTCTGGACCGGCCTGGACTTCTTCTTCTCCTCTCGCGCATTCCTCCCGCTCCTCCCTCGCGCGTCCATGAGATATCTTCATGTCCAGCTCCATGTCCAACTTCACGGCCTTCTTGATGTCCGTCTTCACGTCCAGCTGCTCCTCTCCTCGTGCGATGCATGTCTCCTCTTGATACCTGATGATACATAAGTAATAGGACTTAGGCAGTATAAAGTTCTCATCAATCAAAGTACCGTTTAGAAACAAGTTCACCTGTTGTTTAAGTAGCTTCGCACGAGCTCTTGTAATTGGTCCAATCCGAACTTCATTGGACTTGAGCTTCACAGCAGGTTCATCATCATTTGCTAATGACGGAGGTAGTAGTGAGGTAGGGATGTCCTCATCAAGAAGACAACCATCTAGCTACTGCTATGGACCCATAGTCTAGGGGTGAACTACTCACACATCGATCTAGAGGCGATCATGGCGATGAAGAGACCTCCGGGAGATGATTCCCCTCTCCGGCAGGGTGCCGGAGGCGATCTCCTGAATCCCCCGAGATGGGATTGGCGGTGGCGGCGTCTCTGGAAGGTTTTCCGTATCGTGGCTCTCGGTACTGGGGTTTTCGCGACGAAGGCTTTAAGTAGGCGGAAGGGCAGGTCAAGGGGCGTCACGAGGGGCCCACACACTAGGGCCGCGCGGCCAGGGCCCAGGCCGCGCCGCCCTGTTGTGTCGCCACCTCGTGGCCCTACTTCGTATCCTATTCGGTCTTCTGGAAGCTTCGTGGAAAAATAGGACCCTGGGCGTTGATTTCGTCCAATTCCGAGAATATTTCCTTACTAGGATTTCTGAAACCAAAAACAGCAGAAAACAACAACTGGCTCTTCGGCATCTCATCAATAGGTTAGTGCCGGAAAATGCATAATAATGACATATAATGTGTATAAAACATGTGAGTATCATCATAAAAGTAGCATGGAACATAAGAAATTATAGATACGTTTGGAACGTATCAAGCATCCCCAAGCTTAGTTCCTACTCGCCCTCGAGTAGGTAAACGATAACAAAGATAATTTCTTAAGTGACATGCTATCATAATCTTGATCATACTATTGTAAGCATATGAGATGAATGCAGCGATTCGAAGCAATGATGAAGATAATGAGTAAACAAATGAATCATATAGCAAAGAATTTTCATGAATAATACTTTCAAGACAAGCATCAATAAGACTTGCATAAGAGTTACTCATAAAGCAATAAATTCAAAGTAAAGGTATTGAAGCAACACAAAGGAAGATTTAAGTTTCAGCAGTTGCTTTCAACTTCAATATGTATATCTCATGGATAATTGTCAACACAAAGTAATATAACAAGTACAATAGATAAACATGTAAAAATCAATGCACACATTTGATACAAGTGTTTGCTTCTGGGATAGAAAGAATAGGTAAACTGACTCAACAATAAAGTAAAAGATAGACCCTCCGCAGAGGGAAGCATTGATTACTATATTTGTGCTAGAGCTTTTCATTTTGAAAACAAGAAACAATTTTGTCAACGGTAGTAATAAAGCATATGTGTTATGTATAAAATATCTTATAAGTTGCAAGCCTCATGCATAGTATACTAATAGTGCTCGCACCTTGTCCTAATTAGCTTGGATTAACACGGATTATCATTGCATAGCATATGTTTCAACCAAGTGTCACAAAGGGGTACCTCTATGCCGCCTGTACAAAGGTCTAAGGAGAAAGCTCGCATTGGATTTCTCGCTTTTGATTATTCTCAACTTAGACATCCATACCGGGACAACATAGACAACAGATAATGGACTCCTCTTTAATGCATAAGCATTCAACAACGATTAATTTTCTCATAAGAGATTGAGGATTAGTTGTCCAAACTGAAACTTCCACCATGAATCATGGCTTTAGTTAGCGGCCCAATGTTCTTCTCTAACATTATGCATACTCAAACCATTTGATCATGAAAATCTCCCTTACTTCAGACAAGACGAACATGCATAGCAACTCACATGATATTCAACAAAGGTAAAAGTTGATGGCGTCCCCAGAAACATGGTTACCGCTCAACAAGCAACTTATTAAGAAATAAGACACATAAGTACATATTCTTCACCATGATAGTTTTTAAGGCTATTTGTCCCATGAGCTATATATTGCAAAGACAAACAATAGAAATTTAAAGGTAGCACTCAAGTAATGTACTTTGGAATGGCGGAGAAATACCATGTGGTAGGTAGGTATGGTGGACACAAATGGCATAGTAGTTGGCTCAAGGATTTGGATGCATGAGAAGAATTCCTCTCGATACAAGGCTAGGCTAGCAATGTTGTTTGAAGCAAACTCAAGTATAAAAGGTGCAGCAAAGCTCACATATGAACATATTGTAGCTATTATAAGACTTTACATTGTCTCCTTGTTGTTCAAACACCTTAACCAGAAAATATCTAGACTCTAGAGATCAATCATGCAAACCAAATTTTAACAAGCTCTATGTAGTTATTCATTCATGAGTACAAGGTACATGATGCAAGAGCTTAAACATGATCTATATGAGCACAACAATTGCCAAGTATCACATTATTCAAGACATTAAACCATTTACCACATGCGGCATTTTCCGTTTCCAACCATATAACAATGAATGAAATAGTCCAACTTTCGCAATGAACATTAAAGATAAAGCTAAGAACATATTTGTTCATACGAAACAGCGGAGCGTGTCTCTCTCCCAAACGAAGAATGCTAGGATCCGATCTTATTTAAACAAAAACAAAAACATAAACAAACAGACGCTCCAAGTAAAGCACATAAGATGTGACGGAATAAAAATATAGTTTCACTAGAGGTGACCTGATAAGTTGTCGATGAAGAAGGGATGCCTTGGGCATCCCCAAGCTTAGACGCTTGGGTCTTCTTAAAATATGCAGGGATGAACCACGGGGGCATCCCCAAGTTTTGACTTTTCACTCTTCTTGATCATATTGTATCATCCTCCTCTCTTGACCCTTGAAAATTTCCTCCACACCAAACTCAAAACAAACTCATTAGAGGGTTAGTGCATAATCAAAAATTCACATGTTCAGAGGTGACACAATCATTCTTAACACTTCTGGACATTGCACAAAGCTACTGAACGTTAATGGAACAAAGAAATCCATCCAACACAGCAAAACAGGCAATGCGAAATAAAAGGCAGAATCTGTCAAAACAGAACAGTCCGTAAAGACGATTTTTTTTGAGGCACCAGACTTGCTCAGATAAAAATGCCCAAATTGAATGAAAGTTGCGTACATATCTGAGGATCACGCACGTAAATTGGCAGATTTTTCTGAGGTACCTACAGAGAGGCAGATCGAAATTCGTGACAGCAAGAAATCTGTTTCTGCGCAGTAATCCAAATCTAGTATTGACTTTACTATCAAAGACTTTACTTGGCACAACAATGCAATAAAATAAAGATAAGAAGAGGTTGCTACAGTAGTAACAACTTCCAAGACTCAAATATAAAACAAAGTGCAGAAGTAAAATAATGGGTTGTCTCCCATAAGCGCTTTTCTTTAACTCCTTTCAGCTAGGCGCAGAAAGTGTGTATCAAGTATTGTCAAGAGATGTAGCATCAATAGGGGGGTTTAGAGCTTTCTCAACTATGCATTTTATCTTATCTATGTAAGTTTCAGAGGCTCCTTTTTCATTATACTTAGTCTTGCTATCCTCATCAAACAAATTTTCGGGAACAAGCCAACCATAGTTATTTTCTAGAGCTTCATGCATTCCTAGGAGCTTACAAGGTATTGTTGTCTTAATCTCCCCACCATCATTAATATTATTAGTGTACCTTATTCTATCCATGTCCATCTTTTCAAGGGTACTAGCAAAGTTGGTATAAGAGCCAAGCATCTTATATTTAGTAAAGACCTTTCTAGCCTCTCTTGCTACACCACCAAATTCTTTGAGAAGGGTTTCTAAAACAAAATCTTTCTTTTCTCCTTCTTCCATATCACCGAGTGTAAGAAACATATGTTGAATTATAGGATTGAGGTTAACAAATTTAGTTTCCAACATGTGTACTAAAGAAGCAACAGCAATTTCATAAGTAGGAGCAAGTTCTACCAAGTGTCTATCTTCAAAATCTTCAGCTGTACTAACATGAGTGAAAAAATCTTCTATATTATCTCTCCCAATGATAGACCCACGTCCTACCGGTATGTCTTTTAGAGTGTACTTAGGAGGAAACATGATGAAATAAACAAAAATTAAATGAAGTAAATGCAAGTAACTAATTTTTTTTTTGTGTTTTCGATATAGAGAACAAGACAGTAAATAAAGTAAAACTAGCAACTAATTTTTTTTGTGTTTTTGATATAGTGCAGCAAACAAAGTAGTAAATAAAGTAAAGTAGCAACTAATTTTTTTGTGTTTTGTTTTAGTGCAGCAAACAAAGTAGTAAATAAAATAAAGCAAGACAAAAACAAAGTAAAGAGATTGGATGTGGGAGACTCCCCTTGCAGCGTGTCTTGATCTACCCGGCAACGGCGCCAGAAAACAGTCTTGATGCGCGTAGATGACACGTCCATTGGGAACCCCAAGAGGAAGGTGTGATGCGCACAACAACAAGTTTTCCCTCAGTAAGAAACCAAGGTTATCGAACCAGTAGGAGCCAAGAAGCACGTTGAAGGTTGATGGCGGCGGAGTGTAGTGCGGTGCAACACCAGGGATTCCGGCGCCAACGTGGAACCTGCACAACACAATCACAGTACTTTGCCCCAACGTAACAGTGAGGTTGTCAATCTCACCGGCTTGCTGAAAACAAAGGATTAGATGTATAGTGTGGATGATGATGATTGTTTGCAAAGAACAGTAAAGAACAATTGCAGTAGATTGTATTTCAGATGTAAAGAATAGGACCGGGGTCCACAGTTCACTAGTGGTGTCTCTCCCATAAGATAAACAGATGTTGGGTGAACAAATTACAGTTGGGCAATTGACAAATAAAGAAGACATAACAATGCACATACATATATCATGATGAGTATTATGAGATTTAATCAGGGCATTACGACAAAGTACATAGACCGCTATCCAACATGCATCTATGCCTAAAAAGTCCACCTTCAGGTTATCATCCGAACCCCTCCAGTATTAAGTTGTAAACAACAGACAATTGCATTAAGTATGGTGCGTAATGTAATCAACACAAATATCCTTAGACAAAGCATCGATGTTTTATCCCTAGTAGCAACAGCACGTCCACTTAGAACTTTCTGTCACCGTCCCAGATTTAATGGAGGCATGAACCCACTATCGAGCATAAATACTCCCTCTTGGAGTCACAAGTATCAACTTGGCCAGAGCCTCTACTAGCAACGGAGAGCATGCAAGAACATAAATAACATATATGATAGATTGATAATCAACTTGACATAGTATTCAATATTCATCGGATCCCAACAAACACAACATGTAGCATTACAAATAGATGATCTTGATCATGATAGGCAGCTCACAAGATCTAACATGATAGCACAATGAGGAGAAGACAACCATCTAGCTACTGCTATGGACCCATAGTCCAGGGGTGAACTACTCACACATCGATCCGGAGGCGATCATGGTGATGAAGAGACCTCCGGGAGATGATTCCCCTCTCCGGCAGGGTGCCGGAGGCGATCTCCTGAATCCCCCGAGATGGGATTGGCGGTGGCGGCGTCTCTGGAAGGTTTTCCGTATCGTGGCTCTCGGTACTGGGTTTTCGCGACGAAGGCTTTAAGTAGGCGGAAGGGCAGGTCAAGGGGCGTCACGAGGGGCCCACACACCAGGGCCGCGCGGCCAGGGCCCAGGCCGCGCCGCCCTGTTGTGTCGCCACCTCGTGGCCCCACTTCGTATCCTCTTCGGTCTTCTGGAAGCTTCGTGGAAAAATAGGACCCTGGACGTTGATTTCGTCCAATTCCGAGAATATTTCCTTACTAGCATTTCTGAAACCAAAAACAGCAGAAAACAGCAACTGGCTCTTCGGCATCTCGTCAATAGGTTAGTGCCGGAAAATGCATAATAATGACATATAATGTGTATAAAACATGTGAGTATCATCATAAAAGTAGCATGGAACATAAGAAATTATAGATACGTTTAGGACGTATCAGTATATAACCGAATTATCACAGATGGGAAATACTTGTTTTATTTCCACGTACTTACTGCAAGGGGAAGCAGTATGATAAGCAACTGTTGTGATTTAGATTAGATCTACGACGTGTAAGACCGCATGTCTCCAACAATATGTTGGTATATCAAAATTTTGTTGCAGTGGTCATCTAATTAGTTTGATTCTTTTGATAAATAATTTAGTTGCACTATTCTGGGTATGTACACGCAGGTACTTAATAAAATTACAAATGCTCGTGATAAAAATATTAGTATTTGTTTAACCAATATGTTATAATATTTTGCTCTTAATTTGATAATTTGAGCAATTAATTTAGTAGAATCATGGATTTGTGGAGATTAAAGACCCACGTAAGACCATCCACTAGAGGTGTTTATTAATACCATGAAATACTTATATGACCCAGATAGTTGTTGAATAGTCAACAAGTATCTTCTTGAATAAGTTCAAGTAATTTGAGTGGAGTGTGAGAGACTTAGGAAAAAATTCTCATGGCACATTAGGTGCTCATAAAATCTGATGATTTGAGAATTTTGCAACTTGTAAATTGTGACCAACAAAATTTCACTAAGTTTTCGCATTATCCCTATAATGGGTGAATAAGATGATTATGACAAATCTTAAATTCATCAAGATTCGATTTTTGTTTGTTTGTACGCAACAAAGTTTAGTATGAATTTAGTTCACGCATAAAAATATCATGTATGAGAAAAATGATATTAATGGACAACATACCACATTTAGTAGTATGATTATTGGCTAAATGACACATTGGGATAACCATGACACAAAACGAAGTTCCAAAATATTATTGGGAATTTTATCCACAAGAAAATTGATATTGTGAATGAGTATATCTCCTACTAGAGTGGACTTATGTTATCTTTCTGATGAAGATTATAAGTCCAATTCGCATCTAGGTAATTTTCTATGTTTATCAAAGTGAGCTTTTAAATTATCCCATTACACTCACATTACTTAATGAATTTATAGTATAACTCATCCAGATGCTAGGGAACACTTATATGTACAATGATTCGTACAATAACATTTTTTGATAAACTTGGTAGTTATCTTATCTCTTTTACCATGTCTACTGTGATTTTGGTTGTCATTTTACCTCCACTTTACATTGATTTCTCATGGTCCTTTTTGTGACCATTGAGATTCTTAGTATTTTGAGTACTAATATGAATTTCAGGTATTGGTGTATCACCCGTAGGGTGTTTCACATGAGTCTTCATAAGAAGATAAGATATGTTATTACCCTGAAATAAATACGATAATTTATTGCATTATTATCAAAAGAATAAGTAAAGTGATTTTGAGGTTTGAATCAAACTTTTATATCACAAACAATCAACTTGGAGTTGATTATGTAGACACCATAAAAAAAAACTACAATGTTCTAGAAGTACTCAAAAGTGTTTGAGAAACTATTAACACTGTGTTTATGCAACATATATCTCCATTATGCAGATTTAGAGGGAAATAGATATTCATCCAATTTCTCACATCTAATGTGAGTTCAGTAAATTCCATTGATGGAAATTCTAGCCATGTCCATATTAATGGCCGAGGTGATTCCTTGATGACCATATGATATACATTTAGTATCGAGACACTAAATTGTAATATCAATGCTTTGGACTTCATCCCCAAAGTGATGCGAGATGTTACATTTACCGCCAAAACATAGATGTGTATTTTGATATTGGTTATTTATGGTGAACATAATTATCACCATATAATGGATAACTATAAGTTAAACATTGTAGATAATCTTCACACCCATGGAGTACATCTCTCATTAATAATGTCAGATAATCAAATATTAAATTTGAGGTAGTAACATATTTTATTGGCAATTGTATCTCATATTTGCAATGAGAATTTCGCAAGGAAATTTGATCTCAATTGTAAAATAAATTTTGTATCAAATTGCATGTTATATAAAATGCTAGAGGCAAATATATACAGTAATTTAAGTAAAATATTCTAGCCCAATATGTGAAAGATTGAGGGCTTGACGTGGTATATTATGTAAAATCGTACAGAATTATAATTGTTTCATGCAATTTAGCAACAGGAAATGGTCTGTACGTGAAGAGAATGATTAAGAAAATTAAGTACGTATATTAGTTGTAAAGCTAGAGGCTTGAATGAAGTCCCATGAACCTGATGGTTCGTTTGTAACATACGATAAGTTAGAGGACTAGGCTTCAAAGATTAACTACGTGGACGTTTTCATGCATTACTTAATCTTAATGACTAAAATGAAAAACCAGCCGAAGAGATAAGGTTTCTATATATTCCAGTCTTCCAAACTGGTTCAGATCGAGGAATTTCTCGCTCAAAGAAACCACCCCCGCTGGGAGCATGGGGAAGCAAGCCAAGTCTCCCTGGCCGTTGGCCACTAGCCCGCGGAGTGCCTTAGGCATCCGCGCTGCTTGGAGCCGCACCGGGAGGTCGCAGTCGGTAACCGGTTAGCTTTTCCGGGCTTGTACGCCGGACGGTGCTGCCGCGCAGAGCGATGCAGGCCGTGGTCGCGACGGCCTTCACCGTCGGTCCCCGCAGGAGAGGGCGTATGGGCCCTGTTGTGCGGAGAGCCGGCTGTTGGCCCTTGCTGATGTTGCGCCAGGAGCGGGCGTTCGCCGCGCCGTGCCGACCGTTGATCATCGCCGGAAATCACCTTAGGTGGTCGCGCAGTCGAGACGAGCGCGCCGCGCGTCAGAGGACGCTGCTACGCGTGCCGGCCTTGGGCCATCACCGCTACCGCCGCTCATGGAACGGCTGCGCCCGGTACTCATCCGGCGTGCCGGGCGCGCAGCCGCGCGGCCTTTCAGCCGTTCTTCGCGCTGCAGGAAAGAGCCAAGCCGAAGATGCCGTGGCCGCGTCGGGGCTGAGGACCTCCCTCGGGAGCGGGCAGACCATGCATCGCGCCGGAGATTCTGCTGCCGGAGGGTCGTGCCGTGCTGCTTTTCTATCTTCTCTGTTCTTTTCTTGGCCTAAGGCTCTGTCGGTAGAGACAAAGTGCTTGATAACGTGTTTAGAGTGTTTAGAGTAAGTAACGAGAGATGAACTGTTAATTTCATTGATGATTGAGGGGTATATATACCCAGCGAACAGGTGCCAACAAAGGCGGTTTACAAGGTTGTGTCCCTTCGGAGGAACGTGACTGTTGGACAAAAAGTAACTGCCTAGTTAGCTTAAGACCTAAGCTAATCTATTTCTAACAGTTTCCAATGCAACCTTCTCCACTAGCCCTGATTCCAGTTCGACGGCATAGGGTAAGTCCACCTCATTCTCTACGGAGGCTGCAGTTCACCGTGCTACTTTGAGGCACTAAGGGCATCTCCAACCGGGCGACCCAAACGGACGCGCTGGACCGTCCGTTTTGGGCCGTTTGGGTGGCCGAACGGACACCCGGACAGCGTCCCGCGTCCGCGTGTCCGTTTGGGTCGCACGCTGCGCTCAACGCGCGGACGCACCACATATGAAAATAAAAAAGGAAAACAGCCAAAAATAACATTAAACTAGTGGTTAATTAAACTTAGCCCTATTTTGGGCAATTTTTACACAAAAGAAAGCCCTATATGGGCTTTAAACTAAAAAAAAGAAACCCTAGACAGGGTTTGCGAGCACGGTGGCCGCCGGCAGTACTACCCCCAGTAGTACTCGTCATCGTCGGCGTCGATGACGACGACGCCCCCCGGCGGCGACGCGCTGTTCCGGCTCGACACGCCGGAGGGCACCGGGGACTCCGGCCAGGGCTCCCACTGCGCCCTTTCCCAGGCGGAGTGCGCGTTCGGCGGGCTCGCCGGCCTGCGCAGCCGTGCCCTCCGCGCGGACTCCTGTCGGAGCTACTCCTCCGCTGCGGCCTGCGTGGCCAGGCGCTCCTCCTCCGCTGCGGCCTGCGTGGCCAGGCGCTCCTCCTCCGCCAGGCGCGCGGCCCGGCGCTCCTCCTCCTCCCGGAGCGCCGCCTGACGCGTAGCCTCCTCCTGAGGCGCGCCAGCTCGAGGAAGGCCCACGCGTCCGCCTGGGCGTCCTCCTGGGCCTTCCTGGCCGCCTCCTCCAGCGCGGAGGTGCGCATCGCCTCGGCGAGGTGCGGCCATTTGGCCAGCTCGTCGAGGTCCTGCTGCTCGCGGGATGCCGCGAGCGCCGCCTGCAGCTCCGGGTCGTTCTCCTCCTCCTGGGGCTGCGGCTGCGGCTGGGGCTGGGGCGCGGGCTCGTTGATGTAGAGGCCGCCGGGGCGGCGGTGTCAACACCCGGATTTTTAAGTCCAGATGCCTGTTATGCCATACATCGCAATCCCAGGAATATTGTTGTTGCGAGACATAACAGTTGAATATCATAAGTCATCATTCATTACATATCATAGTCGTCTTACAAATAGATCACATGATCCAATATTACAATAATAGTTGAACTACTGTTTCAACACACATCACAAATACATAGCGGAAGCGTAGATCGAAGGGGACTCTATAGTCCACAGGCCAACGCTTGACGTCAGGAGTAGTCCTAGTTGGCGTAGACGTCCTGCTGTCCCTCCTCTTCATACTCGCTGCTCCTCTTCATAGTCTGGCCATTTGAATAGCCGGGGACACGGCCGTGAGTACTTTAAAGTACTCGCAAACTAATACTAATGTAAGTACGAACATTTCTAGTAAGGGGGTGCTAAGCTCTAGTTTCTTTTGCATAAAGCCAATTTTAGTTCACAAGTATTTGAAATCAAGACCTTTCATGTGCTAACTAACTCAAGTGGGAACATTAGTGTCATTCCCACAACATTTGTTGTAATACAAGTCAAAATCAACATTCACCTTTCAAATGCAAAATCACAAGTCATATGTCACCTTTTTGAAAATGGTCTGATGACGGAACAGTATGGCCTTTCCAACCGTCCTTAACCGTGGACGCGGCTATTCGAATAGGTTTACACTCTGCAGAGGTTGTACACTTGTGCCACAACTTTTGATTACATCCGTCGGGGTAACCCTGAATAATCGTAACTCAGTACGCGGATCATCAACCATAACCTTTTACTTACATATCCTAGTATAGGTACCTCTCCCCATGAGCTTGGCCTCCCGAGTGAAAACCGATCGTCAACTCGGGAACCGCACGGGGCTTGGGCCGGACATTCACCTCTTCTTTAACGTCGTTTCTTTTGTTGTGGAGGCAGCTTTCGGCATAACCCCGATGACGCTTGTTTAGAGGGAACCCATACTAAGACACATAAACTTCCAGTTAAGCCCTACCCATAATCAGGTATTGTGGGGGTACTTGTAAATTGGAATGGTATCGCATCCGAACCCAACCATCGGTTTTCGTAAAATTCACCAAGTCATTTTCCAGTCATATTCACCTTCAAAATCTTTCAATAGAATGACTCATCATTCCAAGGTTTTCAAAGTCAGTGGTTTTCACAAGTTCCCATCTCTAATAGTCAATTTTAATCTTTAGCACTAGCAACTAGTCATGAGGGGTGCTAACTAGCTTGTCTTGCTCTAGGCTAACTTTGATGCTCTTGTTTTACTCTATATCTAAACCCAGTGAAATCATGAATCAAAGGTAAACTTTGATAAACAAAATTTAGTAAAGCTTGTAAAGTAAAATCTTGGGATAGGAGCATTAAGCATAAAATAAAAATAATGGTGCCTTGCTCTTGTAGAGCTTTGCACAAGGGAACCTTGCAAGAGTGTTAGCTTGCCTTGGTTGGTGTATGGATCAAAATGTTCCTCCTTCTTCTCCGTAGAGGTGCTCGTCGTCCCCTTCGTAGCCTTCGGTACTAGCGTCTATAAACGAATACGAGGATACAATCACCACACAAAACTTGCATGCTATACTAAACACACCAAAGATTCACACAAGCCTATGCTAGCATCACATCTTAGTAGCATGGTGATCTACTTGGTTTTATTTTAAAGGAAAAATAATTTCCTCTCATTATAATTATTTATTAGTATAACTCTTTAATGCCTTGGAGGAAATAGTTGCCTCTCATTACAATATTAATTAATGTTTCTATTTATTTATTTGGAGAACTAATCTCCTCTCATTAAATATTGTTAAGATTTTATTTCCTCAAATACTAAGGTATGAGCACATGTTGACTAAGGTCAACACTTCACACTTATTATTTGAGAAACATGATTTAAATGAGGGAATACACCTCATACCATTTAATACCAACATAGTAATGATTTAATATCATCAAATAATTCCATATGAGAGTTAATAGACCATGGTCTCTACCTCATGTAGAATTACTTGAGACAAAGGTTTAAATGAGAGGGATACCTCTCATATGATTTAATAATTAGTTGGAACAATTTAAATGCTACTATGGCAATCATTTAATATTCTTAAGTGAGAAAATATGAGACCAAGCAACAAGGGTCATCACATTACTTCATATTACTTGTGAGAATGATTTAAATGAGGTGCTACACCTCATAGATTTAAATTCCTAAAATTTGAAATAGTTTAAATGAGCTAGTATTGACTACATAGCCAATTTTTGAATCTAGCCCATGATCATGTACAGAACCCATAGCATCTTTTTACATAAACAATTAGAGTTTGTGAAATGTGAATTATGAGAGGTGGAATCACCTCAAAATTCAAAAGGGTTGATTTTTAATAATTATTCTAAGTCAGAAAAGTCTATGTCTTGTTTATTTTGCTACTTTAATTCTACAACAGCTATTGGTTTGAATCAAGTGGCATAGGATAGATAATTTCACAGGCTTTCCAACCATATGAAATTCACTAAAAATGGCCAAGTAGATTTGGAGATATTTGATTTCTAGCAAAGCATCTGATAGCAATTTAACTGAAAAAGAATTAAAGCAATTTGAATTCAAACGGGGGCGGGAAGGAGATTGGGCCGGCCCAGCTGTGGCCTGGGCCACGCATGCATGGCGCATGCACGTCGGGTGCAGGCGACGCACGCGGTGCGCTGGATCGGGATCGGACGGCGCTGGTTCATCGCCTACCTCGCGATTCTGCAACCTTGCGGGGGCCGTATCTTTCACTTCGTAGCTCGGATTGAGGCGGGGTTAGGTGCGTTGGAAAGCTCTTTCCAAGGGCTACAACTTTGGTATAGATGTTGGAGGCTATGGTGGAAAAAATCTGGGCGGCTTTTGGTGTGGTCGCCGGCGAGCTTGTGGACGCCGGTGAGCTGCGAGGAGGGCGAGAGGGAGGCGCTAGGGGGCAGAAGGGGATGCTGCTGGGTTGTGTGGTGATGTCCAGGTCGAGGGGCGGGGTTTATATAGGCGCTAGAGAGGTGGGGCGTGACGTGGCCGGCATGGTGGCCATGTCGCCGGGCGCGTCATGTGCAGGGTTCTCTGGCCCGTGCCATGGCGTCATCAGGGAGGTAGGGGGTAGTGGAGGACGCGTGCACAGTGGTGGAGTTGCTGGCGTTGTGTACAGGGCGCGCGAGGACGAGGCCGACGTGGGCATCCTCGCGTCATGGCGTCGTCCTGGCATGAGGGAGGGTCAACGATCGTGTCCGGCAAGCGTGCAGGAAGCAGAGGGTGCTGGTGGCGCACGGGGACGCGTGGGATTGCAGCGTGCACGCGGGAACGGGGTCGTGCCCACTGGTGGTGATCAGGGGACGTGGCACGGGTAGTCGTGGTCGACCTCGTGCTCTCCTCGATCAATGGTCATGTCTGGTAGGTGTAAGAGGTCCATGTCAAGTGTGATGACATGGTGAGAGAGAGAGAGAAAGATAGGGAGCAAGTGGTGGCATGGTGGTGACTAGGGTGGCCGGCATGATGTGTCATTGGGTGTGTGTGGTGCATCAAGTCGTCGAGCATCATGTCTGGCACGTTCAGAGGAGTGAGTGGAAGGGCCAGGACATGGTCGTGCATGCTGAAATGGACCAGAGAGGAAGGTGACATGGGTGTGTGTCATGTATGCCACGGCATGGCAAGCTCTGGTGGATTTGGGGTCAAGTAGTGGTGATGGCAAGTGGTGGCTCTGGTGCTGCAGGGTAGGGAGGGTCTCCAGACGTGCAGGGGTGGCCAGAGTTGGACCAAGTCCAACCAAAATTGCAGCATGGGCACAACTATAGGTGCTGCCCACAAGGTGTTTGTGGTAATGCCC
The DNA here is from genome assembly GCF_022539505.1 of Lolium rigidum. NCBI lineage: Eukaryota > Viridiplantae > Streptophyta > Magnoliopsida > Poales > Poaceae > Lolium > Lolium rigidum. The sequence goes on from NC_061509.1 coordinate 229,112,656, forward strand.
GAAAGAAAAATATTTTCAAATTTTGGAAAATCCTTTGGTGGATCTCATTCATATAATCATAGAGATATAATGGTGGTGGTGGTGTTCATTTTGGTGAAGATTTGCGAAGTTTCAAAAAGTGGCTCATCTTCTCTTTAATTCAAAGTCTCCACTTGGCAATTTTCTACTTGTCAACCTGGTCAACTTCAGCAGGGATGGTCAACATGAAAGTTGTTCACCTTCATATGGTCTTGGATGGCATGGTCATAGTTGACCAAGTTTGGTTGAAGAAAAGTCAAAGCCAGAGGGGTAAAGAGGGGATCATGTTAAAAATCACACAAATGACCATCATCACATGTGAGATGGTTTTGAGATTTCCTTTGATTTGATTCTTGTTTCTTTGATGCAATTGTGTTTGTTTATCATATATAAGCATTTTACAAACAATAGGTCAAGCAATGGTGGCCTTTGGTGAAGATTTGCAAATTTGGCTAAGTGTATGTGAGTGAATTTTGGGGATTTTCTCCCTATTTGATTTCTCCCCATTTGAGTTGACTTTTGTTGACTCTAATGTGATTCTTATTAGTTTAGAAACATTTTCAAACCATTGAATCCATTTCAAAAGGTCTTGATCAAAGATTTGCAAAATTGGCCATAACACATAAGAGGTGAGGTTCAAATTTTATTATTTTTGTAAATTGTTCCCCTTGCTTCACTTGGACATGGGTTAGGGTCAATTTAGTGTTATATTAGGTTGAGAGATGGTTTCACATCATTTGGTCAAGATTTAAAGTCATAGGTCAAAGTTGGGTGAAATGGCTATGTGTCACATATGCCACTATGCATATGTGGCATTTGATTTTTAATTTGATTGTTCTTGGCCCATTTGATGTTGTTGAGTGTTGAAATGGTATATAGGAGTGATCCAACCATTCACCACAAGTCTTAGGGTCAAGATCCTCAAATTCACAAATTTGCATTTTACTCTCATATGCCTCTATGGCATTTTTAGTTTCTTTTTATTTTCTTTGGAAAACACTTGGAAATGGTTTGATAGGTACTAGGTAAGGTGTATGAAGGTTTTCCAAACCTCTTAGCAAGGTAGAAAGGCTTAGGGTAAAGTTTTATAAATATAGCCATAGGCACATATGCTTCTTTCTCATTTAATTTCCTTTTATTTTAATTTAACTAGGGTGGTGGAAAGAGGGGTGAGGTTTAGGGTTTTGTGGGGTTCACAATGGTTCACCACCATTTAGCATAATTAATAAAGGTAGGGTTCAAGATTTACCTATTAGGGCTATATGCCCCCATATGTCTTTTATTTTATTTTGGGTTTCTCAAAATAGATCCAAATGATTTCTGGAGAAGATTAGGGTTTAAGGTTTTTCTTATTTGATTTCTTTCTCTTTTATTTTATTGGGTTGGTGACCTTCACTTGATCACATTAGGGTTTTAGGGTTTAGCACATAAGCATAATAACACTCATCATGGCAAAACACAAGATTTAAACCAGATCTATATGTATCAATCTTATTTTAATAAAAGTTTTTGTTGGTTCCAAAATTTGGAACTATGGAAATTCATTTTGTTTGTTTTGAAATTTTTGGGTTGTTACAAACCCTTCCCCCTTAAACAAATCTCGTCCCGAGATTTTAAGAAAAGTTAGGTTCCTAAGAAAGATTGAGCGAGTGAGATTAACAGGGGAACATACTTGGCATGGCCTGGGGTGCTTCTCGTGCTTCGGTGGTATTCAAGCGGTAGTAACGACCGTTGCGGTTGTTTGGGTAGTTTGGGGCAAACTTTCTTCCAGTTGCGACACAGCTAGCTGCTGCTGGGCAGGTGCGGCGGTATTGAGGGCAATCTCGGCAAGCTTCTTGGGGCATTCATTGGAGTAATGACCCACGGTTCTACATTCATAGCAGGTTACCGTTGACTTGTCCTTTTGGGCAATGGGTACAGCATTGCTTCCAGTCCTTGGGGCATTGTTGGCGGCTTTCATCGGGCACTTTTTAGAGTAATGACCAGTAACACCACATTCATAGCAAGTCACAGTGGGCTTGTCTCTGGGGGGCATGGTTGGGTATTGGGATGAGCTGCTCCGGGGTTGCTATCCTCACGCGGAGACGAGCAATGAGGTGGTCCTTCTTGGCGTGCTGATGACGAAGTGCCTTGCGCTCCATTGCAAGGATGTTGATGGTGTCAGTCATCTTGGCGTGCTTAATGTGCATCTGGTTGGCTTGGGCACGGGGGTTGTTGCGGGTAGGAGGGGCCATCTGAACAATGAGGTAGATCATAAGATAAGAGGGGAATTTCTATGGTTTGTTTGAGATAAAATTTGAAAAGTTCCAAACTTGAGTAGTGTTGAGGGGGTACAACCAACAACACTTTTGCATTCATACCAACATCACACATTACAAAGCTAACACACTGTTGGTTTGAAGAACCATTCATCGCTCTACGATACAAGGGGATCCTGATACAAACTCTTGCGTAGGGGTGAGTTCTACTAAAGTGATCAAGTGTGCAAAATTTTAGGTAGAATTTCAAGGAAAAGTAGAGCATGGACTTCTCCTTTTGAAAAGATTTCAAGGATAAGAGTGAGAATAAGTTTTCATAAATATTCACTTCATTGGTTTTGAAACTAAGTTTTTCGGACGTCCATTCTAACTAGGGTCTCCTAAGGTCAAACAATGGCTCGATACCAACTTGTCAACACCCGGATTTTTAAGTCCGGATGCCTGTTATGCCATACATCGCAATCCCGGGAATATTGTTGTTGCGAGACATAACGGTTGAATATCATAAGTCATCATTCATTACATATCATAGTCGTCTTACAAATAGATCACATGATCCAATATTACAATAATAGTTGAACTACTGTTTCAACACACATCACAAATACATAGCGGAAGCGTAGATCGAAGGGGACTCTATAGTCCACAGGCCAACGCTTGACGTCAGGAGTAGTCCTAGTTGGCGTAGACGTCCTGCTGTCCCTCCTCTTCATACTGCTGCTCCTCTTCATAGTCTGGCCATTTGAATAGCCAGGGACACAGCCGTGAGTACTTTAAAGTACTCGCAAACTAATACTAATGTAAGTACGAACATTTCTAGTAAGGGGGTGCTAAGCTCTAGTTTCTTTTGCATAAAGCCAATTTTAGTTCACAAGTATTTGAAATCAAGACCTTTCATGTGCTAACTAACTCAAGTGGGAACATTAGTGTCATTCCCACAACATTTGTTGTAATACAAGTCAAAATCAACATTCACCTTTCAAATGCAAAATCACAAGTCATATGTCACCTTTTTGAAAATGGTCTGATGACGGAACAGTATGGCCTTTCCAACCGTCCTTAACCGTGGACGCGGCTATTCGAATAGGTTTACACTCTGCAGAGGTTGTACACTTGTGCCACAACTTTTGATTACATCCGTCAGGGGTAACCCTGAATAATCGTAACTCAGTACGCGGATCATCAACCATAACCTTTTACTTACATATCCTAGTATAGGTACCTCTCCCCATGAGCTTGGCCTCCCAGTGAAAACCGACTGTCAACCTGGGAACTGCACAGGGCTTGGGCCGGACATTCACCTCTTCTTTAACGTCGTTTCTTTTGTTGTGGAGGCAGCTTTCGGCATAACCCCGATGACGCTTGTTTAGAGGGAACCCATACTAAGACACATAAACTTCCGGTTAAGCCCTACCCATAATCGGGTATTGTGGGGGTACTTGTAAATTGGAATGGTATCGCATCCGAACCCAACCATCGGTTTTCGTAAAATTCACCAAGTCATTTTCCAGTCATATTCACCTTCAAAATCTTTCAATAGAATGACTCATCATTCCAAGGTTTTCAAAGTCCAGTGGTTTTCACAAGTTCCCATCTCTAATAGTCAATTTTAATCTTTAGCACTAGCAACTAGTCATGAGGGGTGCTAACTAGCTTGTCTTGCTCTAGGCTAACTTTGATGCTCTTGTTTTACTCTATATCTAAACCCAGTGAAATCATGAATCAAAGGTAAACTTTGATAAACAAAATTTAGTAAAGCTTGTAAAGTAAAATCTTGGGATAGGAGCATTAAGCATAAAATAAAAATAATGGTGCCTTGCTCTTGTAGAGCTTTGCACAAGGGAACCTTGCAAGAGTGTTAGCTTGCCTTGGTTGGTGTATGGATCAAAATGTTCCTCCTTCTTCTCCGTAGAGGTGCTCGTCGTCCCCTTCGTAGCCTTCGGTACTAGCGTCTATAAACGAATACGAGGATACAATCACCACACAAAACTTGCATGCTATACTAAACACACCAAAGATTCACACAAGCCTATGCTAGCATCACATCTTAGTAGCATGGTGATCTACTTGGTTTTATTTTAAAGGAAAAATAATTTCCTCTCATTATAATTATTTATTAGTATAACTCTTTAATGCCTTGGAGGAAATAGTTGCCTCTCATTACAATATTAATTAATGTTTCTATTTATTTATTTGGAGAACTAATCTCCTCTCATTAAATATTGTTAAGATTTTATTTCCTCAAATACTAAGGTATGAGCACATGTTGACTAAGGTCAACACTTCACACTTATTATTTGAGAAACATGATTTAAATGAGGGAATACACCTCATACCATTTAATACCAACATAGTAATGATTTAATATCATCAAATAATTCCATATGAGAGTTAATAGACCATGGTCTCTACCTCATGTAGAATTACTTGAGACAAAGGTTTAAATGAGAGGGATACCTCTCATATGATTTAATAATTAGTTGGAACAATTTAAATGCTACTATGGCAATCATTTAATATTCTTAAGTGAGCAAATATGAGACCAAGCAACAAGGGTCATCACATTACTTCATATTACTTGTGAGAATGATTTAAATGAGGTGCTACACCTCATAGATTTAAATTCCTAAAATTTGAAATAGTTTAAATGAGCTAGTATTGACTACATAGCCAATTTTTGAATCTAGCCCATGATCATGTACAGAACCCATAGCATCTTTTTACATAAACAATTAGAGTTTGTGAAATGTGAATTATGAGAGGTGGAATCACCTCAAAATTCAAAAGGGTTGATTTTTAATAATTATTCTAAGTCAGAAAAGTCTATGTCTTGTTTATTTTGCTACTTTAATTCTACAACAGCTATTGGTTTGAATCCAGTGGCATAGGATAGATAATTTCACAGGATTTCCAACCATATGAAATTCACTAAAAATGGCCAAGTAGATTTGGAGATATTTGATTTCTAGCAAAGCATCTGATAGCAATTTAACTGAAAAAGAATTAAAGCAATTTGAATTCAAACGGGGGCGGGAAGGAGATTGGGCCGGCCCAGCTGTGGCCTGGGCCACGCATGCATGGCGCATGCACGTCGGGTGCAGGCGACGCACGCGGTGCGCTGGATCGGGATCGGACGGCGCTGGTTCATCGCCTACCTCGCGATTCCGCAACCTTGCGGGGGCCGTATCTTTCACTTCGTAGCTCGGATTGAGGCGGGGTTAGGTGCGTTGGAAAGCTCTTTCCAAGGGCTACAACTTTGGTATAGGTGTTGGAGGCTATGGTGGAAAAAATCTGGGCGGCTTTTGGTGTGGTCGCCGGCGAGCTTGTGGACGCCGGTGAGCTGCGAGGAGGGCGAGAGGGAGGCGCTAGGGGGCGGAAGGGGATGCTTCGGGTTGTGTGGTGATGTCCAGGTCGAGGGGCGGGGTTTATATAGGCGCTAGAGAGGTGGGGCGTGACGTGGCCGGCATGGTGGCCATGTCGCCGGCGCGTCATGTGCGGGGTTCTCCGGCCCGTGCCATGGCGTCATCGGGGAGGTAGGGGGTAGTGGAGGACGCGTGCACGGTGGTGGAGTTGCCGGCGTTGTGTACAGGGGCGCGCGAGGACGAGGCCGACGTGGGCATCCTCGCGTCATGGCGTCGTCCCGGCATGAGGGAGGGTCAACGATCGTGTCCGGCAAGCGTGCGGGAAGCGAGAGGGTGCCGGTGGCGCACGGGGACGCGTGGGATTGCAGCGTGCACGCGGGAACGGGGTCGTGCCCACTGGTGGTGATCAGGGGACGTGGCACGGGTAGTCGTGGTCGACCTCGTGCTCTCCTCGATCAATGGTCATGTCTGGTAGGTGTAAGAGGTCCATGTCAAGTGTGATGACATGGTGAGAGAGAGAGAGAAAGAGAGGGAGCAAGTGGTGGCATGGTGGTGACTAGGGTGGCCGGCATGATGTGTCATTGGGTGTGTGTGGTGCATCAAGTCGTCGAGCATCATGTCTGGCACGTTCAGAGGAGTGAGTGGAAGGGCCAGGACATGGTCGTGCATGCTGAAATGGACCAGAGAGGAAGGTGACATGGGTGTGTGTCATGTATGCCACGGCATGGCAAGCTCTGGTGGATTTGGGGTCAAGTAGTGGTGATGGCAAGTGGTGGCTCTGGTGCTGCAGGGTAGGGAGGGTCTCCAGACGTGCAGGGGTGGCCAGAGTTGGACCAAGTCCAACCAAAATTGCAGCATGGGCACAACTATAGATGCTGCCCACAAGGTGTTTGTGGTAATGCCCGAAAGAAAAATATTTTCAAATTTTGGAAAATCCTTTGGTGGATCTCATTCATATAATCATAGAGATATAATGGTGGTGGTGGTGTTCATTTTGGTGAAGATTTGCGAAGTTTCAAAAAGTGGCTCATCTTCTCTTTAATTCAAAGTCTCCACTTGGCAATTTTCTACTTGTCAACCTGGTCAACTTCAGCAGGGATGGTCAACATGAAAGTTGTTCACCTTCATATGGTCTTGGATGGCATGGTCATAGTTGACCAAGTTTGGTTGAAGAAAAGTCAAAGCCAGAGGGGTAAAGAGGGGATCATGTTAAAAATCACACAAATGACCATCATCACATGTGAGATGGTTTTGAGATTTCCTTTGATTTGATTCTTGTTTCTTTGATGCAATTGTGTTTGTTTATCATATATAAGCATTTTACAAACAATAGGTCAAGCAATGGTGGCCTTTGGTGAAGATTTGCAAATTTGGCTAAGTGTATGTGAGTGAATTTTGGGGATTTTCTCCCTATTTGATTTCTCCCCATTTGAGTTGACTTTTGTTGACTCTAATGTGATTCTTATTAGTTTAGAAACATTTTCAAACCATTGAATCCATTTCAAAAGGTCTTGATCAAAGATTTGCAAAATTGGCCATAACACATAAGAGGTGAGGTTCAAATTTTATTATTTTTGTAAATTGTTCCCCTTGCTTCACTTGGACATGGGTTAGGGTCAATTTAGTGTTATATTAGGTTGAGAGATGGTTTCACATCATTTGGTCAAGATTTAAAGTCATAGGTCAAAGTTGGGTGAAATGGCTATGTGTCACATATGCCACTATGCATATGTGGCATTTGATTTTTAATTTGATTGTTCTTGGCCCATTTGATGTTGTTGAGTGTTGAAATGGTATATAGGAGTGATCCAACCATTCACCACAAGTCTTAGGGTCAAGATCCTCAAATTCACAAATTTGCATTTTACTCTCATATGCCTCTATGGCATTTTTAGTTTCTTTTTATTTTCTTTGGAAAACACTTGGAAATGGTTTGATAGGTACTAGGTAAGGTGTATGAAGGTTTTCCAAACCTCTAAGCAAGGTAGAAAGGCTTAGGGTAAAGTTTTATAAATATAGCCATAGGCACATATGCTTCTTTCTCATTTAATTTCCTTTTATTTTAATTTAACTAGGGTGGTGGAAAGAGGGGTGAGGTTTAGGGTTTTGTGGGGTTCACAATGGTTCACCACCATTTAGCATAATTAATAAAGGTAGGGTTCAAGATTTACCTATTAGGGCTATATGCCCCCATATGTCTTTTATTTTATTTTGGGTTTCTCAAAATAGATCCAAATGATTTCTGGAGAAGATTAGGGTTTAAGGTTTTTCTTATTTGATTTCTTTCTCTTTTATTTTATTGGGTTGGTGACCTTCACTTGATCACATTAGGGTTTTAGGGTTTAGCACATAAGCATAATAACACTCATCATGGCAAAACACAAGATTTAAACCAGATCTATATGTATCAATCTTATTTTAATAAAAGTTTTTGTTGGTTCCAAAATTTGGAACTATGGAAATTCATTTTGTTTGTTTTGAAATTTTTGGGTTGTTACAGGCGGCCAGCCCGCCTAGCAGCTGTGCCTGGCTGCGCGCGAGGCCGCGCCGTCGCGGATGTGAAGCATGTGCGCCGGCGCGCATCGTGCTCCACCTCGAACCACAAGTCCCAGTTGGGACTTGCGTCGCCGTACGCGGGGTCGTGCCGGAGGTCCGCCGGCAGCTGAGCGCGGCGCCTCCGGATCTCGGCGTAGCGGGCGCGGCCGGAGCCCGGGATGGGCGGCACCGGAACCCGATCTGGGCTCAGGTGCCAGCCGTGGTGATGAGGACATCCCTACCTCACTACTACCTCCGTCATTAGCAAATGATGATGAACCTGCTGTGAAGCTCAAGTCCAATGAAGTTCGGATTGGACCAATTACAAGAGCTCGTGCGAAGCTACTTAAACAACAGGTGAACTTGTTTCTAAACGGTACTTTGATTGATGAGAACTTTATACTGCCTAAGTCCTATTACTTATGTATCATCGGGTATCAAGAGGAGACATGCATCGCACGAGGAGAGGAGCAGCTGGACGTGAAGACGGACATCAAGAAGGCCGTGAAGCTGGACATGGAGCTGGACATGAAGATATCTCATGGACGCGCGAGGGAGGAGCGGGAGGAATGCGCGAGAGGAGAAGAAGAAGTCCAGGCCGGTCCGGAACCCGGTCCGACCGGCCACCTGACCGGACCGCCCGGTCCCTGGCCCGGTCGACCGGTCGTAAACCGGCCACCAACCGGAGGAAATTTATCGTACCGGAGCGAGACCGGAAACTTCGCAGTTTTCCCGGTTTCCGACCGGTCGACCGGACCCCGACCGGACCGCCCGGTCCACAGCCCGGTTGACCGGACCACAAACCGGACAGCCCGGTCCACAGCCCGGTTGACCGGATCCCAGACCGGACCAGTCCGAGTCTGTCTCGACCAGATCTATTCGGGTCGGTTATTTTTGTATCTTTTCGACCAGAACTCGTCCCGGACACCTATATAAGTGCCCGGGACGCCCCCTAGCTGCTTTAGACCACGTTTAAGATAAACCCTAGTTCTTAGTTGTTTGCTCGCAAAACTATTGAATTCCCTACACCATATTGCTTGGATATTGTGTAGATCCTGTTTAAGTCTTGTGTGATCTCGCTGTTCCATTGGGAATTAGACGGTTGCAACTTACCGCTTCGTGGTCGGCGGCTACGTGCGCAAGTGTGTGGAGTTGCGAATATCTTGCGGGGTTGAGAGCTGTTGCATTGGCGACAGGGACCAATCGAGAGATCTCGTTGCGTCATACAAGTTATCATCCACTACATCGTCGTGTTCCTCCGCTGCCATCACCCCGTGATCATCATCACCACCGTTGCTTACTGAGAAGATCGGGCCACCCCATATCATCTTGGTATCAGATTTCCAGTTTTCCTCGGTAAGCCATCCACAATCCACCCCATCGTTGAGTTGTGAGTGTTTTCCTATCCAGAAAAAGCCATAAAAAAAAATTAGGGTTAGGGTTTGCCATAGCCTTAGATTGCACTAATTTCGAGTTTTAGTTGCTTTTCGTAGTTGTTTTTGCGTATCTTTATCTTTCTTCTAGTAGAATTGTTAGGGTTTGCGTTTTCCCTATCATCTTGTGTCTAGTTTCTTATAGTGTGTCAGTTTTGTTATTCCGAGTCCACATAGCGTACAGTGTGCTTGTTTCCAACCATAGACACAGCCTATCGATATACGTGACTAGGAACTTCCCCAGAAGAGACTAGTTTTACCGCTCGACAGGCTGTTCGTTAGGGTTTTGGTGCTTTGCAATTTCTGTTGGCCGTGTTATCAAGGAGTTGCGTCAAAAAAAAAAAAAAAAAGCAAAAAGAGCTACATAGCTGCGTGTGTTATACAAAAAGAAAAATAAAAAAAGAAAAGTGTTGTGCTAGTTGAATCAAGTGAAGGCCTAAGTTACTTTACTGCACCTGTAGTTGAGCAATCTTGTGCCTGTCTCATTGAGCTTTGCTAGCGTCTCTCTAGTGCATTGCAACCTTTCCCACATATAGTTGCATTGCCTCATTATATCGCCTTGTGTGAGTATCTTTGGTTGTCTACGGTCGGCGCTAGAGCTTGTTATTGGTGCAAATAGGTAGCCTACCTACAGCCCCACATATATCCTGCTTTGTCGTGTGATTGTTCTTATACCCTTGATATTCGCTTCGCTACATCCGTGCACTAGTTGTTCCTACAAGTGGTAAGCAACACTAATTTACTTTGGAACGGTAAGATTTCCTTTTCTTATCAGTTTTGAGTGAGTTGTGAGAGTACCACCATATATTTTTGATTTAGTGCACTAACCTACTAATCATGTCCGCTAGTGATAATAAGATTGTTAACCAGGAAAACAAGAATTCGGCAGATATCGTCACATGGAGGGAGTATGAAGCTCTTCGTAACGAGATGCGACGTGAATTCCGCACTAAGGATGATGAGCTTAAGGATACGAGTTGACGAGATCAAACGGACGCTGGATGCTACTAATATCACCGTCACTTGGATTGGCTGATCAAATGACCGATATACGGCGCACTCTTACCGATATGCGCCTTACTATTGAGAATTTGACTACACAACAACAACAAGACGATGATGAAGATCCCGAGCTTGAAGATGACGCACACAATGCTCGTGGTGCGCCTCATGGTCATCGTCCGCGTGGTCGGGCTCCACTTGGCCGTAATGGTCGTGGGCAAGATGAAGAAGATGGATTGGGTAAGCCCAAGTTTTCCATACCCAAGTTTGAAGGGGGAGCTGATGTTGAAGAATATCTCACTTGGGAGCTCAAGATTGAGAAGTTATGGAGCTTACATCCCAACTACTCGAAGATAAGAAGATCAAGCTTGCTTCTTCCGAATTTGATGGTTATGCATTACGTTGGTGGGATTCTTTGATTCGTAACCGCGACGAAGATGGTGCACAACCTATCCGTACATGGCGTGCTATGAAGGAGGTTATGACTTCTCGTTTTGTGCCTACAAATTACATGCGGAATATATTTGATAAGCTAACACTATTGAGGCAAGGTGTGAAGACTGTTGATGAGTACTACATGGAGATGGAGATGCTTATGCAGCGTGGTCGTGTCCGTGAGTCTCTAGAAATGACAATGCAGCGTTTTCTCAATGGATTGAAGTATGATGTTAAAGGCATTGTTCGTCATTACACCTACACCGATATGAATCAATTGTTACATCATGCAAGAGAAGCTGAATCACGAGTTGGCTGAAGAAGCAAAGGTTAAAGGACGTGCTACGGGAGCTGGGCGTTTTACACCCCGCGCGCCCTCTACGGCGCCGGCACCGTCGACGCGCTCCGTTCCTTACTCTACTCCGCCTAGCAAACCGGTCTCCAATGTATCTAATGCAAAGAAGTCCGAATCTGCGGCAAGTACGAGTGGTTCTAGTGTGTCTACAACGCGCAACCGCGATATGCTTTGCCATACATGTGGTGGCAAGGGTCACTTCAAGAGAGATTGTCCTAACCGCAAAGTCATGTTTATCAATGAGGACAATGAGTATGAGACTCGGAGATGATGTTGATCCAAATGCTCCGGACGATGATGACTATGACACCGATGGTGAAGATGCATATCCTTCGATGCTCGTACCATTGTTGTGTCGCAGCGTGCTCTTAATGTGTTGCCTAGTGCATCTACTCAGCGCTGCAATTTGTTCCAAACCAAAGCTTTGGTTGGTCCTGACAAGGCTTGCAAGGTCATTATTGATGGCGGGAGTTGCCGCAATTTAGCAAGCAAGGAGTTATGTACCAAGCTGAAGTTGAAGTACCTACCGCACCCGCATCCATATTATATTCAGTGGTTGAGCGACGAGTGGTGAGATGAAGGTAAACCATATGGTGCGTGTTGAGTTTGAGATTGGACCGTATAAGGATTGCATTGATTTTGATGTGGTTCCTATGACGGTTTGTCACCTCTTATTGGGTCGGCCTTGGCTCTATGACCGTTCGTGCAACACAATGGCCGCGCCAATACATATCACTTGGAGTACAAGGGCAAGAAAATTAACTTACAGACCTATGTCACCACAACAGATTGTCAATGAGTCTCGTCAGAAGATTGAAGTGAATTTGGAGGATGCATCTCTAGATAGGCGAGAGAATTGTAATGTCGTGAGTGATATAACGAAAAGTGAGAGAGTGAATTCCTTAGTTTCATTAGCCACCAAAGAAGACATGAGAGAATTTAGTGAGGATCCTACGGCCATGCCTCTTGTGCTTTTGTACAGGGGTACGGTTTTGGTTTCTAACGACATGACCCCTCTTCCTCTTGGTGTTTCTAGTGTTTTGCGGGAATTCGGCGACGTGTTTCCGGAGGAGGTACCCGCAGGACTACCACCATTGCGAGGTATTGAGCATCAAATTGACTTGATTCCCGGAGCATCGCTGCCCAATAGGGCGCCATATCGCACTAATCCCGAAGAGACGAAGGAGATACGAAGCAAGTACAAGCGCTACTCGACAAAGGTTATATCCGCATAAGCCTTAGTCCTTGTGCTGTTCTCGTTATTCTAGTTCCTAAGAAAGATGGTACTTGGCGTATGTGCGTAGATTGTAGAGCTATAAACAACATTACTATTCGATATCGTCATCCTATTCCCCGTTTAGAGGATATGCTAGATGAATTGAGTGGTGCTCGCTGTGTTCTCTAAAATTGATTTGCGTAGTGGTTATCATCAAATTAGGATGAAAGAAGGGGATGAGTGGAAAACCGCCTTTAAAACAAAATTTGGTTTATATGAGTGGTTAGTAATGCCTTTTGGGTTAACTAATGCACCTAGCACTTTCATGAGATTAATGAACCATGTTTTGCGTGAATTTATTGGCAAATTTGTGGTTGTATACTTTGATGACATATTAATCTACAGCCGCAATGAATCTGATCATACTCTACATATTCGACATGTTTTGCAAGTGTTGCGTGATAATCAACTCTATGGTAATCTTGAGAAGTGCACATTTTGCAAAGATAAGGTCATATTTCTGGGTTATGTTGTCTCTAAGCATGGAGTAGAAGTAGATGTGTCTAAAATTGAAGCTATTCAAAATTGGCCTACTCCCATGAATGTGAGTCAAGTTAGAAGTTTTCATGGTCTAGCTGGGTTTTATCGCCGTTTTGTGCCCAATTTTTCTACTATTGCTGCACCTTTGAATGAATTGACTAAAAAGGGTGTTGTCTTTGAGTGGGGCGTTGCCCAAGATCATGCTTTTGATGAACTGAAACGATTGTTAACTTCTGCACCGTTGCTTGCACTTCCTGATTTCAATAAGCAATTTGAGATTGAATGTGATGCTAGTGGTATTGGAATTGGTGGTGTGTTGATGCAAGAGGGTCGCCCAATTGCATATTTTTCCGAGAAATTATCTCGGTGCTAAGTTGAACTATCCTATATATGATAAAGAATTGTATGCTTTAATTAGAGTTCTTGAGGTTTGGCAACATTATTTGTGGCCAAAAGAATTTATCATACATTCTGATCATGAAGCTTTAAAATACCCGAAAGCTCAATCTACTTTGCATAAGCGTCTAGCTAAGTGGGTTGAGTTCATTGAGTCTTTTCCATACATCATTAAACATAAGAAGGGAAAAGATAACATTGTTGCCGATGCTCTATCTAGGAAGAATATGCTATTAACTCAACTTGATGTTAAAATTCCTGGTTTAGAGATACTATGTGATTTGTATGCTACTGATCATGATTTTGCTGAACCATATCGCTTATGTGCTCTTGGTAAAGCATGGGAAAAATATCACATACATGATGGGTTCTTGTTTAGAGCTAACAAACTATGTGTTCCGGAATCGTCCGTGCGTTTGCTCTTATTGCAGGAATCACATGCTCGGAGGTTTGATGGGTCACTTTGGGCGTGAGAAGACGCTACTCATGCTAGCTGACCACTTTTATTGGCCAAAGATGAGGCGGGACGTGGATAGATATGTGAGGAGATGCATTACTTGCAACAAGTCCAAGTCCAAGCTGAAGCCTCACGGTTTGTATACTCCGTTACCGGCACCTACTACGCCTTGGCGGGATATTAGTATGGATTTTGTGTTGGGTTTGCCGCGTACTAAAAGAGGCCATGATTCTATATTTGTGGTAGTGGACAGATTTTCTAAAATGTCACACTTTATTGCCCGCCACAAAAGCGACGATGCGTCGCATATTGCTAACCTGTTTTTCAGGGAGATTGTTCGACTACATGGAGTCCCGAAGACTATTGTTTCGATCGTGATGTGAAGTTCATGAGCTACTTCGGAAGACACTTTGGGGAAAGCTGGGGACAAAGCTACTATTCAAGTACTACTTGTCATCCTCAAACCGATGGTCAAACCGAGGTGGTGAATCGAACCTTGTCACAACCGTTGAGATCCATGATCAAGAAGAACCTCGAAGGAGTGGGAAGAGTGTTTGCCGCATGTGGAGTTTGCTTACAACAGTGGCGGTACATTCTACCACGGAGCTGTGTCCTTTTGAGGTGGTGTATGGTTTCAAACCCATTACTCCACTTGACTTGTTGCCTTTGCCCATACATGAGAGAGTTAATATGGAGGCATCCAAGAGGGCAGATTTTGTGCGTAAGATCCATGAGAAGACTAAAGAGTTGATCGAGAAGAAAGGCAAGAGCAATGCTGCAAGGATGAACAAGAAGCGCAAAGAGATGTTGTTCAAGCCTGGTGATTTGGTCTGGGTACATTTTCGCAAGGATAGGTTCCCGAAGCTGCGGAAGTCTAAGTTGAAGCCTCGTGGTGCTGGTCCTTATAAAGTGCTTGCCAAGATCAATGATAATGCATACTCGATAGATCTTCCAGCTTGATGAGTTTGGTGTCGGTAATTCTTTCAATGTTGCTGATTTGACACCATATGACGGAGAAGACCTTGGAGCGTCGGGGTCGACGCCTTTTGAAGGGGGGAGATGATGAGGACATCCCTACCTCACTACTACCTCCGTCATTAGCAAATGATGATGAACTCTGTCGTGAAGCTCAAGTCCAATGAAGTTCGGATTGGACCAATTACAAGAGCTCGTGCGAAGCTACTTAAACAACAGGTGAACTTGTTTCTAAACGGTACTTTGATTGATGAGAACTTTATACCGCCTAAGTCCTATTACTTATGTATCATCGGTATCAAGAGGAGACATGCATCGCACGAGGAGAGGAGCAGCTGGACGTGAAGACGGACATCAAGAAGGCCGTGAAGCTGGACATGGAGCTGGACATGAAGATATCTCATGGACGCGCGAGGGAGGAGCGGGAGGAATGCGCGAGAGGAGAAGAAGAAGTCCAGGCCGGTCCAGAACCCGGTCTGACCGGCCACCTGACCGGACCGCCCGGTCCCTGGCCCGGTCGACCGGTCGTAAACCGGCCATCAACCGGAGGAAATTTATCGTACCGGAGCGAGACCGGAAACTTCGCAGTTTTCCCGGTTTCCGACCGGTCGACCGGACCCCTGACCGGACCGCCCGGTCCACAGCCCGGTTGACCGGACCACAAACCGGACAGCCCGGTCCACAGCCCGGTTGACCGGATCCCAGACCGGACCAGTCCGAGTCCGTCTCGACCGGATCTATTCCGGGTCGGTTATTTTTGTATCTTTTCGACCAGAACTCGTCCCGGACACCTATATAAGTGCCCGGGACGCCCCCTAGCTGCTTTAGACCACGTTTAAGATAAACCCTAGTTCTTAGTTGTTTGCTCGCAAAACTATTGAATTCCCTACACCATATTGCTTGGATATTGTGTAGATCCTGTTTAAGTCTTGTGTGATCTCGCTGTTCCATTGGGAATTAGACGGTTGCAACTTACCGCTTCGTGGTCGGCGGCTACGTGCGCAAGTGTGTGGAGTTGCGAATATCTTGCAGGGTTGAGAGCTGTTGCATTGGCGACAGGGACCAATCGAGAGATCTCGTTGCGTCATACAAGTTATCATCCACTACATCGTCGTGTTCCTCCGCTGCCATCACCCCGTGATCATCATCACCACCGTTGCTTACTGAGAAGATCGGGCCACCCCATATCACGTGGGGGAGGTGCACGTCCCCCCACGGCATTGGGACGCCGGCGTCCCAGAACATCTGCGCCACCGCTACGGTGACGTAGATCCGCTCGCGTCTGGGAGGCGCCGGCGGCCCCATTGCGAACGCCGGCGGCGCGACTTGCCGGCTGCTGCCGGCCTCGTGGTCGTTGGCGGACGGCTCGAACTCGCGCTTCGGGACCATGGCGGCGCGGAAGCTTCGAGCTCGCGCGTGCGGCCGGAGTGAAAAGTGGGGACTGGATAGGGACCGTCCCCTTCCCCAGTCCACATTTAATAGGACTGGGGCACCGACAGGTGGGCCAGCCACGCGGACAGGGCGGACACGCGAGGACGCCGCGTGCCATCCGCGGC
This sequence comes from Lolium rigidum, assembly GCF_022539505.1. Classification (NCBI taxonomy): domain Eukaryota; kingdom Viridiplantae; phylum Streptophyta; class Magnoliopsida; order Poales; family Poaceae; genus Lolium; species Lolium rigidum. Next base: position 229,129,194 of record NC_061509.1, read on the forward strand.
CACGCAAACCCGGCCCAGATTTGGGCCGGGTTTGCGTCGTTCCGGACGCCGCGGCCGTCCGCTTTTGCGGTGCGTCCCCGCGTTGGGCCGGGTTTTTGTCCGGCTGGACCCATCCGGACACGCGGGCGCGGGATGGGTCGCCCCGTTGGAGATGCCCTAAACTAAAACGATATGGGGTGACCGGTCTGGTCCTCAACTATGCCAAACAAGATAAAGATCTTCATGCTCTCGTTTGCCATTGATTGCCTCATCACTCATGAAAGCCTCTTTGCAAAAATTGCTCGCCATCATACTCCTCTGAGCGTTGCAACTCCCTAAAGCCCTCTTGTGGTCATGCGACATGTTCTTCCTTTGCAGGTTGGACCCTTACAAGAATCAATATTTAAAATCCCTCTTGTCACCTCTCCCTATCTCCTCAGGGATGTGGTAGTCATGATCATCCTCTGGCAAATCTGCAAGGTGCGATATTGAAGAATGTGATTTGCCCTATGAAGATCACTCCTTGGCCTTCTTTGGACTTTGGTATGCGGCTTGCGATGTCAAGTTTGTTTTAGATGGTTTTGAGACCTAGATTATGTCAGCGTGTTTGTGCGCCGGAGAACAACCTTTGGTTGCTCGTTGGGTGGGCTTGTAATTCTCTTGCCCTACCCATGTAATTTTTCTTCAAGTATATTCCGGCTACAAACTTTGTATGGCTGCTAAGCTTCTTCGAGCTGAGTAATACCAAGCGATCAGATTTTCCAATCCAAAGAATGCTAATATTGACAGAGAAGACAAACAAACCGTAACTAAATTAGTCATGCATATTTTATTGACAGAGAAAATACAAACAGATCGCATCTAACAGAATCAACCGATAACATCTACTTCAAATGTTAGAACAAGAAACTCCAGCAAGATCTAAAAGAAAACATAGAGGATCTGACAACACTCCAGATGTAGCAGACAAGGGGAATTACCACATACATCACCTGACAGCCCAGAAAACCGCAAAATTTCCAACAGTTAGCAAGTCTTCTCCTTTTTCCAGGAAATCATCTTAGCCATTCTACGAAACAAACACCACCATCCAAAAATTGACATTTATAGCCAGTTGCACACTTGACAACACTCCAGATGTAGCGGGCAAGGGGCATTTCAGAAAAAGGTCGTTACTTGTTCCATCTTTCCCACAAATAGGCTGATTTTTGTGCAAATTCTCGAGCAAAACATCTCATGTCAGTATACTGGTATTCAGAACCATCAAGATAAATGTTTTAACCTTATGAGGAATTTTAACTTTCCACGTGAATTTTAATACTTGTCAATGATATGTGTCATAATACATATACTCTGATTCAATTGATGTTATTAAAGTTTAATTGGAAGTTTAAAATTAGAATTTAAGAATACACTCTACATGTCGCAACATGGAGAGTAGTACACAACACAAGCACGTGCAGGTGGGGCTAGCTAAGATGTTTAGGGTTTGGGTACTGCCTTGATTACTGGTCCATGATAAAACAAATTAGTACGTAAGATAAACAACATCACATGCCAAAATAAGGCGACCAAATTATTCTGGTACAATAATTAGTGATCAATTGGAATGAGCAGAAATTCAACTCGGCTCCTGGGTGCGTATGCTCCCTCTACCAAAAAATTATATTTCGAAATGTCAAAAAATTTGGACAAAAAATTCTACATATACATCTTCATAATATATGTGCATTCGTCAAGTTTCACGAAAACCAATATTTTTTATGGTCTATGTAAAAAAAGAGAAAGTTTATCTTGTGAAAAGCATTATTTTTAGCATATTTTGTCTTTTTACACACGTCACGTGATACGTCGATTTTTTATGAAACGACTTTGTGAGCGCGTAGCGCGTGAAGATGTGCATGCTATTTTTTTATTAATTTTTTTTAAATTTTGTATAAAGTACATTTCAAAATATAGGGAGCATATGTACCCATGTTCCAAAACACCTCTCCCATGAGTCCCATTTATCCCTGAAGGAGAAAATCTTTGTCTGCTCTAGCTTTCCTATATAATTCCATCGCCTCCTGCATGACCCTATCTTGCGATAAGATCTGCGCCCTTTTCTTGCATGAAGGATGAGTAGAGATGTAATTTTGAAGTTCAGAGTCAGATCCGGTGATCTTTCCCATCTTTTCATACACTGTAGGAGCTATCTGTGGATCAAAACCAGCAGCAGCTAGTAGCATGATTCCAATGTAATCTGCCTCCATCTCCATCCTACAATGATGACACTATCAGAAGAGCTTATGGCAAGAAATACTTGAAACTGTTAGATAATGGGATAAGCAAACAATAAGGTCGACAACTATACAACTAATAAATTGAAGAATGAATCTCGTGGAGCTGAAACATCTTAGTTCACCATACATATTAGAGCAACTAGCTACCAACAAGTCTTATCTAGGGATAGACACATGAATATGTCATTTTCTTAGCACAAATAACACAATCTCATTCCTGGCAATTTCATGCCTTACCGGAGCATCTTATTTCGATATGTTTGATGCAAGGTCACCATGAAAGATACTCCCTCGGATTCTTTTTTACTAAATTCGAGTCAATTAAAAGAGACCGAAGGGAGTATATAGCAAGAGGGACGAGAGGGAGTACCTTCTGGAGAAGGGCAGCTGAAACAATACTTTCCACATTCCATCAATCAACTCATCTTCTTCTTCCAAGTCAATAAACTGCAGGAAGACAATTTTCAGGACGACAAACCACATGAACTTGGTAATGTTCTCCGCTACGTGTCTTGCAATAGCGTGGCCAACCTACGTACCAAAAACGGGAACAAAATCTTAGTTTAGATTCATTGGAATACCAAAGCCTAGCCCATATCCAATGAACAAACCTGCGTATAGTAGTATACTAGTATAGTACGTACCTCATGCCCAAGCACAGTCGCAACCTCAGCATCCATCTCCATCTGTTCCAGGAGTCCTGTGTAGACTATAATCTTGCCACCGGGAAGGCACGACGCGTTGACAAGCTTATCTTTGACGACGATCACCTCCCAGTCGAGCCGATCGAGATGTCCGGCGAGTCCGCGTTCTGCAGCGCGAACGATGTCCATGGTGATCTTGCGGACTCGGACGCTGTCGGGGTGTTCCGGTGGGAGGATCTTGGAGGCCAGCTCTATCTTGGAACGCGCGAAGAAGCACTTCCCCAGGAATCCCTCCGCCAATGGCGGGAGGACGATGAAGTGGCGGCGGTTGGAGTAGGGCACGGTCTCGAATCTGCCGCAGCACAGGGTGATCACGGCGCAGCCAGAGAGGCAGGCCGCCGCTTTGATCACCCGCTTGTCCTGGTACCACTCCGGCCCGCCGCGGCGCCGGGTGAAGGGGATCATGTAGTGGTGCCGACTACCGAATAGGCGAATACTGCAGACGATGGGGTTTCGCCGGAAGACACCTCGATCAGGTCGCGGCGATGACGCGTGGTACTGACAATAGGCCGGTTGTTGAGGCGGGGGCGGCTGTGGCGTGAGTTACCGGGTAACCGGGAGAGGACCGGGCGCAAGTTCTTCAAGCTGTTCATGTTCGGCCACTAGTTTTTTTTTTTTCAAAACAAGGCAAAAGCTTTGCCTACTTCATTGATTAAGGAGAGATTAAAGTACAAGCAAAGCCAAAAAAGCCACGCTACAAAACAAAAAAAAGGATTACTCTCCCGGTATAATTGCACCCAAGTACTTTGCCCCTGCGGCTCCCCAAAGTGTGGCATTCCGTTTAATAGCCAAAACAACAACGGAAGGCATAGAAGAGGCATTCCTACAAACTTCAGCATTACGCTCATTCCATATTTCTCAAGCGGAGAGAAATACTAAGGAAAATAGCCCCTTGTGCCTTCTCCCATCCACTCCAACAATGGAGCACCACCAATCTTTCACCGAGGCAAAGGTTTTCCATTAATCAATGTCAAAGTCCGTCAACCCAAGCCAATTCTTTATGCCCGTCCAAATGTGGCGAGAGTACCTACATTGAAAAAGGATATGCACCGCCGTCTCGGTATCCCACATGCAAAGTTAGCAAAGACCACAATTGAGCTAACCGCGGCGTGCAAGCCGGTCGGCCGTCCGCCGTTCGGCCAGTAGATTGATCTCTTAGAAGTTACCATGACTCTGGGCGCTCTTCTTATGTATCGTGAAAGTCGTGGCGTGCTTGAGAAATTCCCACTGACACGCTATAGGTCGGTTGCCCTCGCGTGTCTCCGGTAGCGGTCTGTCTTGATTATGTAATTTCAAGTGTAAAAAAATTCAAGTGTTGTACGGAGTATAATTATATTCAGCCGGCGAATTCACAACTTGTAATTATTGCTTTCTAGTATGGTACATTGGGTATTTGTGATTCAATTCTTCGTTATTTATAGTAGCTATTGTGTTGTCTAAATGTCCGGAAATTAGGGGGAGTCGTGTCAAAATTTTGAAAACTTGACATCATCATTATTTAAAAGAAAGCCGTGACTTTTTGTATGGGAAAATGCTTGTAATGCGCCGACTGATCGGGCGAGAAAGATCGGTCACTGGGAGCATGCACGCCTTTCCTTCCCAACGCCCTGTTTCGTTGATGGATCCATGGTACTTTTCCTAAAAAAAAAGAGTGTGGATTCGGTGAACAGGGGGTACGTGAGCACCCCCTGCGTACCGTCCAAAACGCGTTGAGATTCGGACAGCGGACTTCCACTTGTTGACTGGTCGTATGGTTATCCGAGCTAATTTAAAGCGTGACGCAAGATTCGCAGGCTCTTGTTGCAATAATTTATTCCGCCAATAATTAGCGTCACATGCGCGGGAGTCCAGAGAGCTGTTGCGCGCCATGGATTTGGCGCCATGTAGAGGGAAATGGCGCGAAACTGGTTTGGCGGAATCTACTGCCCATATTTCTGACCCGTGACTCGGAGTTCATCTGAAGCCTTTATAACGCGATTGGGCTGGCGTCGTTGATGTAAAACAAGAAGCTGCTGGGATAAACAAATCTATAGTGTGAGAGAAAACAACTAGAGTCAGTTTGGGAAATAGCCATCGATAAGGCAGAGAGGCGTTCGATCCGGACTTTGTGGAGTACTACTTTATCTTTTCCCCACCCCACTGCGACCACCACCATGGGGAGTAGCGGGCAAGGCTGCCGCCGAGCGCCGCCTCGGGAAGGTCGTCGCCGAGCTCCGCCGTGAGGTGGATGCTGCGAGCACCACCATGGGGAGTAGCGGGCGAGGCTGCCGCTGAGCGCCGCCGCGGGAAGGTCGTCGCCGAGCTCCTCCGCGGGGTGGACGCCGCGAGCACAACCATGGGAAGCACCTTTGTCCTCCATGGCGGGCGGCGGCGTGGCGGTGTGGAAGTGGGTGGTGGTGAGGCGGATCTGCGACTGGCCGGCCCTCTTCCTCGCCGTTCCCCGTTTCCTGCCGGCTTCGAGGGTGACCATGGCGACCATGTCCGGCCTGACCACGACGGCCCCCTTCAGAAGGTCCTTTTCCCCTGTTGATTGTCCTACAATTTCTAGAGCTCGTATTTTCCAGTACAATTTTAGTTTTGTTAGATTGAAATTAGGATGAACTGAAATCTCCAATCCATCGATGCAATGCTGAAATCCAAGTGACACAAAAGTTAGTTTCACTCCCTTTATCAGGAAGTAGGTCTGATCTCTGTGTAATGAGAACAAAAATCTTAGTCTATCAACAGCACTGTTGCAAAAATTCTGCCACGATGCCGGTTGGATCATGCCATTTAGAGTGCAATAGTGCAGAAACCAAGCCCATTTCATGTCCATGCAGCTGCCAGTTGCGACCAGTTTAAGCCTATCCCAAATCAGAAAATGCAGGCCCCTTGGCTGGAAAGCAATTTTGTCCCAAATAAGGAATCATGAGTACAAATCCTTGTTTTATCATAGTTTGCGTCAAGCAGCTGTACCAATGATAGTAAGTCAAAACAAAAAGTAAAAGCATCAAGTGAAATATTGCATAGTACCAGCACTTAGGCTTGGTTCCTTTTCACATATCTTCAGACATGTCAACCCACGATACAGGGTGTCATCACCTAAGCTAGAAATGGATGAAAAAAGAGAGATTATGTTTAAGATATGATTTGAGATGAGGTTCTCATGATCAATTAATGTCATTTAGAATACTCTGTGTTTTTGTCACCGTTAGCCTTTTGCCTTCATTTTCTGACTGGCATGCCATCCTCTGCTGCTTGGCTGCGGGTTTCTTTCTGTTACAGTTTGTTGTGAGGTGTGCTCAACCCCTGGAAGTGTCTCTTAAGTTATTATGTATTGAGGATAGTAGTTAGTAACTGATATAACAAGTCTACCAGTCACCTAATATTGAAAGTATGTATTCATTGATTCATACTAATGTTTATTCCTTTTGTAGTTCTGCGAGTTCTTGTGGTGTTCGCATTCCAACTTACTCTGTCGTTCATTCAGAGATCTGCATTTTAAAAGGAAAATGTTACCATCTGTAGCATTCTTTGAGTAAGTAAAACAATCTCAAAATAGCTAATGGTGCTTCACTTTGTTTTTTTTTGTGTTGCGACTGTATAGTGATTTGATTGAAACTCATACTGAACCTTTTTTCACTTAAATATATCTTCGAGATGCTATCTACCTATAATATGTGTCAGGTTTAGCATTCTTTTACATTTTCCAGCTCAGCCCTGATTTACAGACATAGCGGTCGGTTAAACCTATATGCTAAGACATCAATGGATCTATGCATAATGGCTACTACAGACCCTTGGTTTCAGTATGAGAGCTAGCCCAAGTTTATTTCTGGTGTTTCTCGCCTATCCACTTTTTCACTGTTTCACAATACAACTCTTATTATCTGTGAATGGCAGTGAATGCCAATAGTAATGGGCCTGCAACATCTTTGACGATGATCTTAGTAATGGAACAACTCTTATTATCTAGTGTTGTTCTTGCCAGTGGCGAAGGATGGAAATTTTTTTAGGTAGGGCAAATTAAAAGAAATGATGCAAATACCAAAATAGTTGTAAGACATGAACTTCATATATGATTCTAACGAAATAACTTAGTACGATAAAAACAAAGACATATTTGATATACATAGAACCCAATGAAATCACTCGTGTCCAAACTTTTGCCAGATATGCTCGGTCAGATCGTCTTGAAGCTAAGAGTGATCATCTCTACTTCTGCTTGGGTGCTTTTTCCGTCACTCTATGAACCGTCTATATATCAATTTCATTGACTAAGCTGTGTTCTTCTTCAGTTCTTTTTTGCCTTTAGTGTGTGATGCTTCTGTATTTCATTGACTAAGTTGTGCTCTGCTATGTCCAGACGGTGCTGGAGCTGGCGGTGGCGACGGCGCTGCTCAGCGCTGACCAGGTTCATGGAAACGCTGGCCCACAAACTCCGTTTCCGCGAGGGTACTCAGTCGCGGAAGTTGAAGGTGGTGGTCAGGCACCCAAGTCGCGACGCGGCGGCGTCGTACGCACATGCCGAGCTCTGCCGTATCGAACATCAAGAGGACGATGTGCTCGCCGGCAGCGCGGATCTCGGCATAGAACCGTCCGCTTGGGTGGAAGCGCACGCCGGTGAAGCCCGTCTGATTAGCGCGCGGAAGCATGGGGTTCTCTGGTTGCCTTCGTCTGGCTGGGAGGACATGGTCGATGGTGAATGAGTAGTTGCGGTGAGGGCGCTATATAAAGCTAGGTGTGCAGCTTCAGTTCTAAGAGGAGATAAACCACCTGGTATGAGTGTACGCGGGTTAATGATTGTGTGAGACTAGTGCATGAGATGAGATGATAAGGACGAATATGTGAGATGAGCAACTGTGCCGTCCGTGAGCGAGGAATCTGGAACAGTGTTTGATTTGGACGAATATGCTGCAGAAACTTTAGCAGGTTGACTGCTCAACCTCTCGTACCTATCTACGCACGTGGCTGGAGAGATGTATACTGCTCATCTTCTCCTACCCCTCATCTTAAGCGAGCTGGAGATGCTGTTCATCTTCTCCAACCTTCGGTACTGTCCATAAAAATGAGTAAATTGGCTGTGCTAGATCGATAAAATGGGTTTCCTTTTATCTATGTGTGATGAGATGGAGAGAGAGTGCGTCTATGGAACAGGGTAGAAACATGCTTGATTTTGAAGAAACATGCTTGCTTTTGAAGTCATCTATGGAACAGGGTAGCAACCTGAAGAAACCGAAGGTTTGAGACTGGAGAACTAAGAGCGTTTAATATAAACCAATGTTTACAATTTTAAAAAAGGAGTATGGGGGGCAGCATAGGGGCCCATAGTCTACATTCAAAAATGTGGGTCCGTTTTTGTGGGTCCCTATATTTGAATTCAAATGTGGGGCCTACATGATTTGGGACATGGGTTATGAACTAATGTGCATGCATAAGTGGATAGGGTGATAACCATGTGGACCTGACACTGCCACGTGTCGGACGTTCAGGGGGTGCTCACGTATCCCCATGTTCACCAGGCTTCATTTGCTAAAAAAAATTATACAACTTGTATCAAGTAGCGGAGGGAGTATGCTGATTCAGCTATTTTCAACCAATATACGGTCAATCTCACTTCACTAGTAGAGTTCGGGCCTTTTAAGGCCACTCACGGCACACACGGGAGACCTTTTCCATGTGTGGTGGTAATAACCAATAATTTTGACCATCTACCTGCGGTTCGGGAAGCTCCTTGCGTGGATACAACACACACGGAAATGTTTTCTAGACCGTAATAAAATGTTCGCATTCAAGCCATACGTGAAAAACCGTCAGCTTTTATGCGAAGTATCGCACACGGGGCATCATGCTTGGAGAAGGGTGGAGCCGCCGCCGCTGATGTTATCGTCATCTCTGACGGTAAGAAGGACGTCTAGTAGGTAGTGAGTAGTGAGAAGTTATTAATTAGCTAGTATGTACCAATTAGTTCTTATTAACTATATTCTTTTGTAATAGGTAGCTAGGGTAACCATGTTTGATTGGAGCCCTTCCGACCTATAACCAACTATTATGTACTATGTTTTATTATATATATCTCGCTCCGTAATTATATGTTGTATATATGATGGGAAAACAGATGGATAATCGATTGTTTTGACATCACCTTCTTGTTCTCTCATAAAAGAACGTTTGATTCAAATATATCGTGCGCGATCTCGAGAATTGATCATGGTTAATATAGACAAACCTGTGTACGAACAAAATCATCTCACTTGCGCGATCTTAAGTACCGCACACCGTTCAGAAGCTCTGAAGTGTGTGGAATATTGTTGGCTAATTAGGGCCCAGCAAATGTAACCCTATCAACTACATAGTATATATTTTGACCAGGAGTGTGACCAATCCTCTTGGCAACCGCCTCACCTCTTTAGGATCACACTCAGCTGGTAGGTGAGGCAGATGCAAGAGCTATTGGAGTCTTTCTTCCATTCAATGAAAATGACCACAACATCGACCTTTCCCCATTGACTCGTGCATCTCCGGCGGGCGAATGCTGGAGCTCCTGCCGATTATGGCAGTCAACCCGACTCGTCCTCGCCCTCCACCGTGGCCAACGCCATCCGTGTGCTCTCCCTCAATAAGGTATACATACATATCATTCATGTAACTCTTATTTATAGTTCGGATATGCATGTAACTCCTATTCATAGTTTGAATCTATGTCTTACATAGGGACGGACCGGATGTGTGCGGACCAGCTGTAGAAAATGGCAACATGATCTATATATATATCGTGTACTTGTGACCAGATCTTACAAAGTCGTATTTGAATAATTTGCTTATGTGGTGGATGTTGATTGGTTTGACCATGTGTTTGAAGTTGTTGATGATGTCTAAATGTTACTTATATGGTAGAAGTTGATCAATGATTAGTTGCTACAATTGATAATATACAATGATTGTATAATAGGAAATTATTTTGGTCAAACTGCATAAGAAGGTCTTGTAACCGATCTTTTGCCACGGTATCAGCTTCTACTAATAACATATAGACAAAGACGTAACCAAAAGAAAAGGTCTTTGAGGCCATCTTCTCCCTTTGTTCCAAATTATTTTTTCGCAGATTCAATGAAAGAATATTTTTTACAACATTTTTCATAAATCCGCGACAAATAATTTGGATCGGAGAGAGTATTACTCGTCTTGCTTGTCTACTATCCGGTGTAGCCAACGATCTCTACTTCTTGTAGTTGCATTCTAGGTAAGTCCACTAATCATTTCACTTTGCATTCATTTGTTTATAGATTTTATGTGTTTATATATTTTTTACATTGATGATATTTATGTGCAGTTTCTTTGATGGTCAGGAATTTCACTTTACTTGAGGAAGTATACAACGGCACCTCACGTATAGGGAAGTCGATGACTGCATCTCATGAGACAAAGAACCAACCAAGAATACTATGAATTATCTACTTTGCATATATATATATATATATCTGTTGTATAGTTAGCAATGATTTCATGTCCAAATGCATACTGTTATATATATATGATGGATGAACTATGAAATCAAATATAATTGATATCATACTGTTATGTGTTGCTGGTGCATCTAGGTAAATATACTTGTATCATGATTTTGCAGGTAAAAATATATACATGCTACATAAGCAATCAACATACCATCTTAAATAAAAACGTGTGCGAAAAATAGAACACACACAAGGAAACAATACACGTCATTTGCAATTAGAAACAACGCAGATGGCAGACTACATAATAATGTTTGTGATAGCCATCACTAGCAAACAATTTCCTACATCAAAACGGGTGCGCTCGGATGGCCACTCACAAACGGCTTTTAAACCGTGTGCACTCTTGATGAGCACCGTCCACACTTCCATAGTGACGTAAAGGTATACCATGTGTGCCAGACTATTTCAGCCATGTGTGAAGGTCTATTCTGTACTAGTGCAAATTATTACTCCTCCTGCCCAAATTAATTAACACAACATAGAAGTACATTTGTGCTGGACGTATAATAAATTTCTCGTCAATTTTTTTGGGCCCAAGGGCATAAATGATTTCATTACGGTTCCATTTCTGAATCAAAGAAATGGCGTATCAATATGAAACAAGGTATAATATACCGAGTGAACCTCACATGAATCACAAGGCCCTCGACGCTGGATACCATACTGGTATGACGCAGCTCCATTAGAAATACCATTCTCTAGACCAGCCGTATACTCCTCCCTTCGCTGGGCGATGCTGGATTGCTTCGCGCACCTCAGACCTTCCACCTGGATACTACTCGTAGACTGACCATGGTGCCCTTCGGAGATCAACCTATGTTAGACACATTAAGGCCTATTGTTCATCGAAGTCAACACGTCGTGTCACACCAACAAGTGTCCGAAGCCCCCGCACTATGTTCCCTTGCTTTTCGATCTAGATCCTCTTTGCTTGATGCACTATGACATTGGGGCCCTAGCCCGCCGTGTGTGCTTTGCATATGATGGCACGATCAAGCTCGTCACCATTAGTGATGGTGTGGTCACAACGTGTACGAAAGCCACAAGGTACTATTCTAATTTGACCATCAGAATATACACATTGATCAACCTGAAACCAATGCAATAGGAGAGACATGCTACCATGGAAGCCATCAAGTCTGCGCTTCTATGCTTCGGCAAGTGCATGCCACGTCTCCTGCCAGAGTTCCTTGTGCTGAGCTTTTCTAACTTCATCGTCCGCACATGCGGTTAAACGATTGCCGCCACATTTGTTGGCTCATTGGGGTCAATGTCACGAAGAAGATGCATGCGGTGGTTACTGACGGCAAGGCTTTCAGTGGTTTTAGACTCGATGTAAAAAAAAAATCGACAAAAGAATTCGCGCGTACATTTTGATGTTCTATTGTTCTCTTCTTGGAGGCGTCGCTTTTGGGGAGCTTGGAGTTTAGGTGTTGTCTTGGTGGTGGATATACTGTTGCTACTAGTACCGTAACGGGATTTTTCTTTTCTTAGTTTTCTTTTTCTTTTTTGACTCTGTGTATCCGTAGTACCATTAGGGTGTTGCGTTGTTGCAGATGCTGTGTGTATTTGGTATCTTTCAATATTAATATATTACTTTTATCGAAAAAAAATCGATGTTCTACGTGCTCACAAGGTTAACACTTTATTGACCCACATTTAGAAACAAAAAAAGAGAGTAAGATTTTCGCTCTAGCTGGCTTCCACTTTGTGTGTTGTGCGTAAAGTAGATAAATTAGGTGTCAAAAGATTTTCTTCACGATATATTTCTTTACCTTATTTAGACATGACTTTGGAAATGTCGGGTTTCCACCAAATTTAACGTGCACACATAGAATGTTGAGATGTAGAAGCCATATTTCTGTTGAGAACTTTAAGATATTTAAAAAATATTCTTTCTAAGCATACCCAAGATATAAAAAAGCGATTTTTCGTCAATCATTAACTCAACTAACTTACCAAGACCTGTTTGCCTTAGCAAACTCAGATGAGAAGTTCCAAACACGGAAATCAGAAAAGCCAGATTGCACAAGGCACATGAATTGAAAAACAATCATGCGACACACATCAGTCCCTAAAACTAGTTAAAAGAACATGGAAACAAAATAATGGATCACATATCCTAAAGCTGCTTCATATGTTCCAATCTTATACTCTTACCTAAGCTAGTCAGGATTATGTAGAAAAACAGAATCAGATTTTCTTGTTCTAGACGGCACGAGTACTACCAACCTTTTTTTCTTCTTCTTCAAATAATAGCAGTTTACAAGAGAACTGTGTTCTCGCATGTTAACATAATCAATTCACATTCCCAAAATGACAGACGCTTAGCATCAGCGGCTTCTCAATTTCATCAAATTTGGTACTAAGTTAATCAGATACAACTGCAATTTCCATGCTGCCAATGCTTAATTTCACAAGCATGTAGTAAAACACCATCCGTGCCAGCCAATGATATTCATGGCCACCGCCTCCAAGGCAACAGCTAGCAAGTATCAACTGAAACTAACTTTTTCGGAAGAAAAAATGAAAAATCCTTCTGTTTCCTTCTTACAATTAGCTTTTGCATATACTGCCACCGCCTTGTCCATGACATTGGCTTTCGATAAAAGCCGCGATCTTGTCTTGCTCGAGGGATGAGTAGATTTGTACTCTTCCTTTTCTAATGAATTTCCACTGATCTCTCCTAACTTCTCATAAAATGTAGGGGCTATGCGTGGATCGAAACCAGCATCAGCGAGTAACATGATTCCAATGTGATCCGCCTCTGTCTCCATCCTACGTACATAGCCAACATCGATCAGATAAAAAGAAACTTATATCAGGAAATATTTTATAGCTAGGTTAAAACTTGTGATGTCTAAGCAATGCAGAACTGTGTGCAATGCAGAAGCAGCATAACCCGATATGTACGTACTTTCGTGAGAAGGGCAAACTGAGGAGTAACTTCATCAGCTCGTCATTAGTATGCCCTTTTGGGGCGTCGAAAACAAGCAGCAGAAGGACTAGATTGAGGATGGTGATCCACATGTTCTTGGTGAGCTTCTCTATGCTGTGCCTCGCAATGACGTGCCCAACCTACATACGATACAAAAGAAAAGGCAACAACAGCCACGCACGTCAGTTACTTAGAAAGTTAGAATCCACCGTGTACCGGCCGGAAGAAAGCGCGCACTGCCAAAAAATCAGGCGTTAATAATTACCTCGTGCCCAAGCACTGTGGCGATCTCGGCATCGGTCTTGAAACGGTCGAGGAGGCCGGTGTAGACTACGATCTTTCCTCCCGGAGTACAGAATGCATTGACAGCGTTATCTTTGACGACGAGCACCTCCCAGTTAATCCCGTCGAGATGCTTCGTCTGCGGCTGCCGGGACTTGTTCCTCTGGTTCGCCGCTGCGTTGGAGGCGTCTGCGAGACCGCGGTGAGCGGCGCGGAGGATTTCCTTGGCGAGGCCGCGGACGCGGACGCTGTCCGGGTGCGACGGGGGCAGGATCTTCTTGCCCAGCTCCTTCTTCAGATTGGCGAAGTACGACTCGCCTAGCTCGCGCTCTTGCTCGGGTGTGTAGATGATGAGGTGGCTGCGGTTGGTGTAGGGCACGATCTCGAAGGTGCCGTCGCGGATGGTGACCACCACGCCGTAGACAATGGCACCCCCCGCGACGAGTACCCGGAAGAGGATCTGGATGTCAGAAGGCGTTCTTCGGCTGGAGTAGTGCCGAGGGAAAACTAGCGCGTGCGACGGCGGGGGTCGACAGACGACCACAGGGTTGCGGCGAAAGAGTCGGCCTCGGCCAGACTGCAAGACCTCATGGGATTGCCGTGTTGACGCGCTGTAGCACCGGGTGGTCGGCGGCCGCAGCGGTGGGCGGACAGCGGAGCTGCACCGGCCGCGTAGCCCGGAGACAAGATTCTTCAAGCAGTTCATGTTCTTCCAATACGTTGATCTCTTGGATGTTTTGTCTAATAATGCCTTGGAAGAGAAATCGGTATGCCGGTGCGTGATGGCGAGTCGACGTCGTGGCCAGGCCGGATGCTCTCTTTTTATTTTTGACCGCGCGAGTCCTTGCCTATGTCGCTGCGTGTGTTGGAGATGTTGACACTCATAATTTTTATTTTCTTTGAAACAAGTTGACACTCATAAATAGCTTAAGTTAAGAAATAAAAAAGGAATAAAAAGGATACATAACATTAAAAAACGGATTTGCTATGTCTCAGGTGAGAAAAGCTTATGTCGAATTTGTGAGCCGTTGGATTGTCTTTAAGATTTGTGCTTGTCATTTTCGTTTGTCCCTCTCGTTCTGTTTGGTTTGGGTTGCCCGTTACGCCACGGTGGGCTTTTTTTGGGCTTTCTTATCTGGGCTTTGCCTTTCTGTATTGTCTTTTTTTTTCCTCGCCGTTTCATTTCAGACGAGAATCTCATTTCCCCTACGCAGAAGCGAAGTGGCGCTCTCAAGGCGGTCGGCGAGCTCGCCGTCGCCATCGCCGGCGCTGGCGCCGTACGTAGCGGATCCTGCTACAGCGAATCAGGTATTTGTCTAATCGAGATCTTCTGCTACCCTTATTTCTGCGGGACGGGTCACCATCGGGATCCTGTTCGCTGATTTTGGTTGAAGCTTCATCGATTCCGCGTGTTAGGGTTTTCCGATTCGAGCGCCCATATGCAAATCTATGTATTGGACCGTGCTGATTCTCCATAACTTGTTGATTTGAGCCAAGTTTGCAGCATCGGGAGTGTTGAGATAGGGGCGATTTTGTCTGTACGATGTGTCGGTGTGTTTGTGTCCACCTATATTCTGTATTCAGTGGTGCAGGCAGAAGCAGGCTATGGAGACGTGATTCGTTGTTTGCTTTTTGAGTGTGTCGGATTATGTATTCAGTGGCGCAGGCAAAACTAATTGATATATGTAGTTACTCTGTATCTATAGGAATCTCTGTGTGTGTTTCTATGTTTTGTTTCTGTATGAGTTTCGTTGTTGCTTTTGAGTGTGTGGGATTTCTTACAAGTAGCTCCAATTGATGAATAGTTCAGCGTAATTAAGAGCAACTGATGAGTAGTAAACATGAAGAAATCCCTGTATGGACAGTGCTAGTAGTTTGTGCTGATACTCTGTATTCATATTTTATGCATTTTGCATTTTGCTATGCCTGTCTGTATCACATTCCTTCCATGTCTTGAAGTATCATTCAACATGATTTTTTCCTAAAGATGTACTAATTGTCAACTGGATAGACCCACTGCTCCATTTTTTCATAGTCTCTGTCATGAAAATGGATATATGTTTTGGAACATGATGTTTTCATGTCTGATGAGTAGTTAGCAGTCAACATGTAAGTAGGACTATATGGTATTTTTTTTAGTATGGATTGGAGCAGTATATACTAGCAGATTTTTATATGTTTTGTGTCTTGCATGATTACTAAGGAGGAATACAAGAATATAGTGGGGAAGGATGACCACTGTGTTTTAAATTCTTTAGAACGCTAACAAATTTTTGAAACATCTTTATACCGATGAGAAAATTATGTTCAAAGCCTTATTCATGTTTTGTATTTTTGATTTGCACTAGAACAATGGAAGAAATCCAAGATAAAGGGATTTCAATGATCAATCAGAATGACGCAAATCTTGTGCAGAGAAACCTTAACTCTGATAGTAGCGATGAGGTAATAAATTTTGTATAGCTGTAATTCTTTTATATATTTTTACTTTATGCGATTCATTTTTCTGGAATTGTTATTTTATTGATACTATTATATACTTTTTGTGGACTTCTCAGGTTGGATGTGACTCTGAAGAAGAATTAATTGTACTAGTGTTGACGTCAGAAACCCCCTGGCGGGCAGAGACGGGCAACACAGTAGAGCCGGGAACAACTAGGGCTGCGGCTGGCCCCAGTTCCTCAGAGCGACGACCCGCAAAGCCTCCTGGTCGCACGTCCGATGCTATCGCAAGGGCGTGCCACCTGACCTATACCTGGTCAGGAAGGTGTGGATGATGCCTCGCCTAGTTTCCTGCATGGCATACACGTAAACATTAAATACGAGCCTCGATCGGCTCTCAGGTTATCCTGTGAATCGGCTCAAAGAGCCGATCCACCCATGATTCGGACAAGGTGTCCGAATATATGGTGGTCCTGCTTGATCAAGATGAAGCTAATGAGATCTACGACGATTTAGGGTTTTCACCGCATAATCAGATCATCCTACTCACGATTGGGCCTCGCGCTCGCGCACGGTGACCGTAAGCCGATCCTAGACAGGGCCTAAAAACCAACACGAGGTTGATCCCCGGAACATCCTTTCTAGGGCTAGCAAACGTCACCCTACACGCCGCTGGATCCTCCAACCCTTTGTAAGGCCTAACTATTGCGGATGTCAAACTAATCCTTGATGAAACAAGGAGCAACCGTAACGGATCAGATCTACTAAACTATGATCAAGCGGGGTGCCGCCCCTACACCTAAGATAGGTGTAAGGGCGGCTAGATGTGCAAGGGTCGCATAACGAAAGCATGTAATTCGAAGAACAATGCTAACCCTAACACATCTAAGATAACTACGTTGCTCACCATCAAAAAGGCTTCAGCACGAGCAACGCATGAACAACGTGGGCAGGCTTGTGCTGCCTAGATCGCAAGATGCGATCTAGGTAGCATGGTGCTTACCGGAGAAACCCTCGATACGAAGGAGTAGGCGATGCGCCGAGATTTGTTTGTGTTGAACGTTGGTTGTTGTTTATTCCATAAACCCTAGATACATATTTATAGTCCAGCGGACTTTCTAATGTGGGCGTGCACCAAACCGTGCACGAGACAAACTCTAACTTTTAATCTAGATACAATCTATTGTAATTAAAGATACATGGGCAATCTAGCCCAAATTCTCCGAGCAAGGCCGCTTCAGAGATCTCCCACGTGTAATCTTCCAAGCCCATCTTGATCGCGGCCCACCTCCTAATTTAGCCAAAATCTGGTGATAACACATGCCCCCTGGTTTTGGTAATGATAATTTCAAAACCACTCTGTTTTTCCTCTGAGGGGTCATGTCGTGGCAGAGCAGAACCGTCGCAGTATGCTTCATCATGACGACTTGCCTTCCCAACTTCTCTGCACGATTTGACAGTTTTGGCACCATGTCCTCGAAAACTGCTCGAAAATTAAATCCCCACTCCCTTTTATTTAACCGCATCGAACAGTTCTCCTCTTCATCCTTCTCGCATTAGCACTTCCAAAAAACCCTCCTCTGCCACCATGTCTTCTTCTTCTTCTTCTTCCCCCTCCTCTTCATCGGATCTTTCCTACGTGTCCTCCCCCATCCGAGAGTCGACACCCGAGTGGGGTACGCAGGCGGCGTATGACATCCTTGCCCCAACGGCATGGGACAAAGAAGACCACGACTCCTCCATCTGGTCCGAAGATGACAAATCCTTAACTGATGGGGAGAGTGACCTCCGCTTCCTCGCTGACGGGGCATCGGAGGAGGAGAGCGACGACGATCGCTTCTCCTGGGCAGACTTCACCTCCACCGAGGAGGAGGAGGAGGAAGAGGAGGAGGACAGCTCCTCCGACGAGCCCCCGGCCAAGCGCTTTTGCCCCTGGCCGGGAAACCTCAGCGACTTCGACAGCAACGACGACGCTGACGAGGAGGATGAGGACAACGAAGGCCCTGCCGACGGCCGCTGGAGCAGCGACGACGAGCCGGCAGGGAGCAGCGCCGACGGCGGCGACGACGGCGACGATGAGGGCAGCAATGGCCCGTAGATCGGATCCCTAGAATAGGACCAGCAGTAGCAGATGGGGCAATGTATCCCCTAGCAACTTCTTTTGAGAGCAATCTTGGCTCTTTGTGTAAGAAATCTGGCTATCAATGAAGAATTTCCTTTAATTTGATCTGGAAGATCCCTTGTACACTAATTTAGCCGATTTCTCCTCATCCTGGCTTTGCCGATTGTTAGCTTAATCGATGTTCAATGAGCCGATGGTAGCACATAGGTCCTTCATCATAACCTGCGGGACAGGCCAAATCAGTCATCCCTCCAAACGGTAGCTGCGAACCTGACTTGAATTCAGATCCCCAAACTTCCAACTGAACAGATCCGAACCGCAGTCACTGAGCGTAGTGCTGGATTTAACGGCAAAACTCCTGAAAAAATGCCTGATCTCATCATTAACTTTTAGGTTTCAGACACTTTTCTGCCGAATCTCCCTCCTCCAGATCCTCTTTTGCCTTCAGGAAAGCTTTAGGACGGTTGCTGAATCAACTCGAATGTCGAGGCTACCACTTCTGCAGAACAGGCATCACTTGCCCACAAATTCCCTCGTGATGGTACGCAGTGACGTTTTATAATCCTTCTCTGTTTTCTTACAGCAACCATCTCTCAAAATCAAACTGAGATGCAGAGCCAACCGATTTTAGCAAAATCGGCTTCCTTATAGCAAGGGACCCTTCGAGGCAAGCTGCCCCCCGAGCCTCAGCCGGGGTGGAAACAGTGATGAGGACCCGTAATTCAGGCAAACAGGCCTGGGCTCGACCATGTCTGAGAGCGCTGTCGTGCGGGGCCAACCAGTTGATCACCTTTCATCCGTTGACAGCCGATACAGTCGATCCAGCAGGCTGGTAATCTGGTGTTGAGTAGGTGTCCTCAACAGAGCCCTGGGCTTGTCGCTGAATCGTCTTGCATACTGAAACTGATAATTTTGCAACATCAGCACCATTCTTCAGAAAAGTGGTGATGCAGAGTTAGCCGATTCCAACAAAATCGGCTCCCCAGAGCAGAGAACCTTCAAGGTGAGCTGCCCCCCGAGCTTTTTCAGTCTACTCCTTGCACCTCGTTGACTAGATCGGCCCCTTTCCTTCGCAGGCTGAAGCAACTTCCTGTGAGGATGTCCTTGCATTTCGATGCCCTCCAAACTCTGGACGTAACATCCCCTGGAAGTGACAGCTACCAAGTCACCACCTTGGTCAAAACGTTACAGCCGATTGCTTCGTCATCGGCTGTTCTCCTGGTCTTAGGAGAGATATGCTCCCTTCGTTAGGCTCATCACTACCCTGACTTGCACGTTTATGCTGCCCTTGTCGTTAGTCAGGGTTACGATCCTCAATCCTGCAGTCCTGGTTCTAGAAGATGTCACGTTCCTCGCTGCTAACACCGCTGAACTTGAAGACTTGCCAATGGGAATTAGGGGTCCTTGAAGGGAAGATCCACTTCCTGCTCCATTGATCCTTAAGTCGATGTCTGCACATCGGCTGTGCTTAATTTTTTTTGAATTTTCGGCCGATTTATGCATCGGCCCCCATACTTTAATACTCATCACCAAAGGATGAGACACTTCTACTGCATATCCTCGTGTTTTATCCACCTGGGTGCCCCCCCGAGCCGATTCTGTCAAGAGAATTGATGGTATCGGCTCGTTGGATAACATGTTGAACCCGAGCAGAATGGATGATGAGGATAATTTTGGCCGATTGCTGGAATCGGCCTCCACGTTGCTTGCTCGGTGAAGGTCTTGTGAGGTCCCTTCATAAATTTTTGGGGCCGATCACAAGGATCAGCCTCGCCACGTTAGCTTATTGACGTGCTCTTGCTACTCGTTCAGGCCGGTAGATAAAACCAGCCCAATCTCTGACTTTATCATGTTGGTGCGCTTGCTTGTCGTCCACCTTGAGTGCATCGTGTAATCGTGGAGCACTAAGCTTCGTCGGAAGAACGAGCACCATGTTTGTGCCGGCCGATGTTTCATCATCGGCTTTCCTTTGCTTGGGGCGCCACTCCATTTTCCGTGGACGACCCTCTTCATCCAGGGTTCGCTGAACCTTCGCGGCCAGATCAGGCCTTGCCTTCCTCAATGTATGCAAGTATAACCTCTCGGCTTCCTCCAGGCCGCGCAATCGCTGAACCCTGCGTTTCGGGAACGGCCGAGTCCATCGGGGCACCACCTTGGCCGGTGGTACCTGTCTTCTTCTTCTCCCTCGTCTTCTGAATCTTAGAGATCTTTCAACCGAGGGGACTCAGCGCGTTTACTTTGTGGCGGGAGAGGCCCTAGGCGCTTGAACACGGACACGTTGGCTGTCTCCTTCTTCTGGTTGCATTCTGGGCAGTTGTCGATTGTGGGCAATCGGCTCATTCCTGAATCCCAGCAGTGTCTGAAGAAGGGACAGTCCCAGTGCCTATCCTCGTCGACTCGCTCCCCCAACTTTTCCTTGACACGGCGCACGTGCTCCTCCTCATCACGGTCATGCCGACGACGTCTCCTGTCATCCCTAGCTAGACGATCTTCTTCATCATCGTCGTTGAATCGCCGGCGTTGGTCATACTGACTCACATACTTGTTGAGGAGGTGATCAGAGAGAGGTCGTTGATACCTTATGTTTTTCACCTCTCCCTCCGTGACGTAGCGCTTGCCGTCTTGGCGGAGCCGATCGCGTGGAGCGGCTTCCTCTGTATCTTTGCTATGAGAGCAGCTGCCCTCATCTCCTTCCTTACCAGAGTGGTGTCCCGGTCCTACCATGTTGATATTGTACGAGAAATCCGGCTGGCACCCTCCATGGTAAGTATACTCCACCATGTTTACGGCGGGGAAGGGGTGTGTGTCGACCTTCATGGCGTACTGGTTGAAAATTAACCGTCCGTTTTCTATCACCATTTGGATCTGCTGCCGCCACACCCTGCAGTCGTTGGTGGTGTGGGTGAACGTGTTATGCCACTTGCAGTATGGCTTTCCGTTCAGCTCTTGCACCGTGGGGATTTTGTGGCCTTCGGGTACCTTTATATGCTTCTCCGTGAGTAAGAGATCAAAAATCTGCTCAGTCTTGGTCACATCGAAGTCGAACCCTTTTGGAGGGCCTTGTGGCTTCACCCATTTGCAGGTCACGGGGCCTGTCGCTCGAGTCCATTCAGCCACTGCTATCTCTCGATCTCCCGCAGCACCTTCATCCTCGTCTGCCTCAACCAGGGTCATCGCACGCTTGAATTTGTCCTGGTAAACATCCGGGTGGCGCTGCTCATATGCCGACAGCCTTCGCACCATGTGCGCCAATGAAGGGTAGTCCGCTTGGGAGGCCACGTCCTTAATCGATGATGAGAGACCCACCACCGCCAACTCGATCGCTTCTTTTTCACTTATATGAGCCGAAAAGCATCGGTTCCTAATGGTCTCGAAGCGCTGGACCTATTCCGACACCGTCTCCCCGCGCTTCGTCGTACTTGCGCTAGATCGGCAATACCAACATCGGAAGCCTCTGAGTGATACTGCTCATGGAACTGCTCTTCCAACTGCTTCCAAGTTCGGATGGAGTTCGGTGGCAGCAATGTGTACCACCCGAAAGCCGATCCTGTGAGGGACTGTGCGAAGAACCTCACACGCAACTCGTCTGATGCTGAGATCGTGCCCAGCTGTGCCAAATATCGGCTCACATGCTCGATGGAGCTGGAACCATCTGATCCACTAAACTTGGTGAAGTCCGGGAGCCGATATTTGGGTGGTAGCGGGATCAGTTCGTAGTCGTTGGGATACGGCTTGGTGTAGCCGCACGTCTTCCTTTTCGGCATCATGCCAAACTGATCTTTCAGGATTGCACAAATCTGATCCGCTGTGATGGCTGAAGGTGTCGAACCCTGAAGATTCGCCGGGGTGGCATACTTAACCAGCCATGCTTGCTTTTCCGGTTCTAAGCCAACTGCAGGAGCTGGGCTCGGAGGTTTGTCGGAGTGGCGTACTTAGCTAGCCACGTTTGCTTCTCAGGATCGGCTCCCGACGTTCCTCCTGCCGTCCCAGAGGCCCCTGCTGTTGCAGCCTGGTTCGAGAGTGCCCAGGCGCTACAGTCTGGTACGTATGCGCACGCGTATCCGTGCGGGATCTCCTTGGGTGCCTCAGGTAGGAATTGGTAGTCGCTAGGATCACCACCAATCTTGTAGACGACGTATGCCGATGAGTTCGGCAGTTCCGGTGCTGCCCATGCGAACGGCTGGGGCTGGAGTGGCATCTCTCCTTTGAAAGTCCCCAGAGCTGGTCCCGACGAAGAATACCGGTGGCTCATGATCTCCTGGACCACGCGCAGAGCGACACGCTCCAAAGTGTTCACCAGGCTCTCAGAGTGGCGGTGCAGCGAATGAGCCACCATGTAGTTGATTTCCTGCCGCAGCCGACCCGGTGCGTTCTTCTGACGGGGCGGACAGGTCCACTCCATCGAGTGCGCCTTCGGGTGTGAAACCCTTCCACCCGACGCCATGGGAGCGGGTTCGGTGGAATGAGCCGATGAGTTCGGCTTCGAGGGTTGCCTTGATCTCGTCATGTTTCTTCTTGAGTTCATCAGGCAGATCCTCGTACTTGACCGGAGTGCTTTCCGCCATCTCGGATGTAGATGGCGATGTAGTGGATGTAGAAGGTTGTCCCACCGGGCGTGCCAGAATGTGTTGACGTCAGAAACCCCCTGGCGGGCAGAGACGGACAACACAGTAGAGCCGGGAACAACTAGGGCTGCGGCTGGCCCCAGTCCCTCAGAGCGACGGCCCGCAAAGCCTCCTGGTCGCACGTCCGATGCTATCGCAAGGGCGTGCCACCTGACCTATACCTGGTCGGGAAGGTGTGGATGATGCCTCGCCTAGTTTCCTGCATGGCATACACGTAAACATTAAATACGAGCCTCGATCGGCTCTCGGGTTATCCCGTGAATCGGCTCAAAGAGCCGATCCACCCATGATTCGGACAAGGTGTCCGAATATATGGTGGTCCTGCTTGATCAAGATGAAGCTAATGAGATCTACGACGATTTAGGGTTTTCACCGCATAATCGGATCATCCTACTCACGATTGGGCCTCGCGCTCGCGCACGGTGACCGTAAGCCGATCCTAGACAGGGCCTAAAAACCAACACGAGGTTGATCCCCGGAACATCCTTTCTAGGGCTAGCAAACATCACCCTACACGCCGCTGGATCCTCCAACCCTTTGTAAGGCCTAACTATTGCGGATGTCAAACTAATCCTTGATGAAACAAGGAGCAACCGTAACGGATCAGATCTACTAAACTATGATCAAGCGGGGTGCCGCCCCTACACCTAAGATAGGTGTAAGGGCGGCTAGATGTGCAAGGGTCGCATAACGAAAGCATGTAATTCGAAGAACAATGCTAACCCTAACACATCTAAGATAACTACGTTGCTCGCCATCAAAAAGGCTTCAGCACGAGCAACGCATGAACAACGTGGGCAGGCTTGTGCTGCCTAGATCGCATCTTGGTGCTTACCGGAGAAACCCTCGATACGAAGGAGTTGGCGATGCGCCGAGATTTGTTTGTGTTGAACGTTGGTTGTTGTTTATTCCATAAACCCTAGATACATATTTATAGTCCAGCGGACTTTCTAATGTGGGCGTGCACCAAACCGTGCACGAGACAAACTCTAACTTTTAATCTAGATACAATCTATTGTAATTAAAGATACATGGGCAATCTAGCCCAAATTCTCCGAGCAAGGCCGCTTCAGAGATCTCCCACGTGTAATCTTCCAAGCCCATCTTGATCGCGGCCCACCTCCTAATTTAGCCAAAATCTGGTGATAACAACTAGAGGCTGTGAGTTCAATTGTAAGATTTTCTGCACCTTTTTGTTTTCTTTTGATCAAAGTACATGGATGAAAAGAACAACGGTATTCATGTTAATACAATCTTGTTCAGATAAAAAGAAGTCTAAAACGGAAGCGCAGACCTAGTAACATTCAAAAGCAGAAGAGGACGGTGAGTTGTCAATCTATACTTCATTTTCTTATATCTTCTATTTTTCAATTCTGTTTTTATCATCTCAACATGCAACTCAGTTAGGTCAGTGTTTTAATTTTGTGAATTTTGTTTTTCCCAATTGCTCTGGGGGAAACAAGTTCTACTTTAATTGATCTTCTCAATGTAGACAACCAATTCAGTATGCATCATATCAGGAATTTTTGCACGTACTTTATGACTAGGCTATGAAGAATATATATATCGATTTACTGCTAACTGTGTATATGTTTTTGCTTATCTTCTGTATGATGCAACTCATAGTTTTTTTTTGTTGTATTTATATATTAGAAAATTGTCCGGGATAGAAGACAAGGACGACATGTTGTTGACAAAGATGTTTCATCCGCAAAAAGCAGATACAATGTCAGTTCACTGGTTCAATTAATGTAAGATTTTGATGAAATCCAGAAGCAGTATCTAAGGGACATAGATTTTGGAGCGATACTTAATCTCACTAGTGGTACTGTGCCATGGTCCTTCGTTCAATGGCTAGCAGATCATGTTGACATAAAGAATGAAGGATTTGCTTTTCAGCAGACATATATCCCAATAAGTCCTGAATCTTTTGGTCATGTCCTTGGTGTTCCAGCCAGTGGTCTTCCTGTGCCTCATGAATCAAAGTTCACAACAGCTGAATTTTTGCAGTTATTTGGATTATCAGAAATGCCAACTATCAAATTCTTTCGCGACAAGATAAAGAAGGGGCAAGAGAAGGTTGAGTTCATAAGGTGCTTCATGATTGTAGCCCTTTCATCTTTTTACTGTCCAACCTCAAGTACAAAGCCAAGCACAGCTTATCTTGGCGCCCTTATGAATGTTGAAAACATCAAGAGTTAGAACTGGGCAAAATTCTTTCAAGAGTGGAATTTATGGTATATCAAGAAATACCAAAACTCGTGATCAACTCTAGCTGTATGCAACTTCTATATCGCGGTTAGTTTCTCACATCTTATACATGTACTATCTATCTTAATTCATACATTTCAAGTTTTTCTTGAAGTCTGACATATAGAAAACCTGCCTTTTCTTAGGTGCGATATCTTGATTTTCTAGACTTTGGATCTGTCCAAATCCAATCTTCTCTCCCAAGGATATCAGTGTGGAAAGGAGATATGATTAAAGAGTACATCAAGTGGGACATGGATGAGGACAACTTTTATGGCAAGCTGCAAGTAAGTATAATATCAATTCATATGTATCCATCAAACAACAAGGAATGAGATGATTTTTGTTTGACTTAGTGCTTGCTTATCAATTACTTATCAATTCAAATATGTTTCTGGTATATATGTAAGAGAAATTAATATGTCGTTACTCTTTTCTTTTCTTGAAAAAGATCAATGATATTAAGGATACATGTTATGGACAAGCTTCTTCGTTCAGTGCTGCTTCCAGTGGGTTCTCTATCGAGCATTTTAGATTGTCTCTTGATTCTTTCCAACAGTCCTCTTTGAGTGATAAGGTTACTCTTTTCCCCCTCTTTTTTAATAGTTACAACACATTTCTTTTCTCTGAAATAATTTCATTACTTGATTGTTTTCGTGCACTTACATTTGTTCTGGTGTCTATTTCAAGCAGGTAAAAACCAGTATCTCCTCATTGTTTGAGGACTTTGCTGAAAATGAAACACACTCAAATTGTTCCAAAGTTCAAGATCTTCTCATTAATGTACTACAATGCCTGGTAGAGAATAAATGCATATGTTCACAAAGCACTGAGAAATTGAATTGCTCTTCACAAGATGAAAACATATCAGTTGGTACTAATATGGAATCTGGTGACACTTTGAAACTGCCCTCAACTGATACAAGCAAAAACCAGGAAGGAAACCAAGGTTGGTTTTGTCAATAAAAGACCCAGAGCTACCACATTTCAGTTATTTTATGCCTAAACCTTTTTCTTCTCTCTCTTTTTTCATCATCACAGGGAACTCAGTTAGATGTTCTGGCAGCCAACAGTCCAAAAATTCGGCAAATGCAACTAATTTGCTTCACGAAGAATAACTACCAGAGACCAAGAAGCTTCAAAAAGATCCAATGATTGCAACAACAGATCAGGTTAGTTATCTTTTCTATACCACTATCTGTATGTTTTTCAAATAGTTCTACATTATAATAGCTTTTTTAATATGTTATCCTTCTTCTAAATAAATGAATACAGATAATTTCACGACTTGTTAACCTATGCACGATGTTAATAGTGCATTGTTTAACCTACAAATAAAAGACCCAGAGCTACCACATCAAACCAGAAAGGTTGGAAAAACATATTTTTTTATTTTCTTTCTGAATAATTCTTTTTATGTTCATATCTCATGTTTATTTTGTCTTTATTATATCAAGGATGAAAGCAAAGAAAAATTTGTTGCTGAACAATTATATGGTAATAGCGCTAGCTTAGATCACATGTTGAACAATGGAAAAGATGCTGTAGGTTTGAATTGTGATGCCCACACATCCAGAGGTAATTTTTGTTGTGCCAAACCTTCTATTTTTTCCACCACGCTTTCTTTTATTTTCACTACTCTTAGAACTAAGCTCATAACTTCTATTTTTTACATTTCTTTTATCCAGTTCACACAGATCATGACTTATCGCACAAGAAGGACGAAGCGGAAGAAATTGTCAACTCAGAGTTTACCTCTCCACACAAACTTCATGCAATGCTTACAGGAATCAATAACATGGGTAAGAGATAACTTTTATGTTTCAGTTTTGCTAATATTAAATACTTGGTTTGAATTTGACCACATTTATCCCAAATACTTGTATCTAATTATTAAATTTGCTGTTCTCTAAGAAGGAAAAGAAAATTCAGCAACAGACAATTCATCTGGTCGCAAGAGCAGTTCCATCCAATTGGTCAGAGAACACATAACTATGAAGCCTAGTCATTGTCAGGCAGAAACATAAACAGCAAGTTATCTGCAACCAATAGCAATGTAGAATTAAGTTCTGAGTCAAGAATTCAAAGTTATTCGAGTCATCAGTATGATGGTTTTGAGAATATTGGCATTGATGATTTTGAGGTATGTTATATTCTATTTTCCATTTTTGCTTCTGTTTTGCCAATGCAGGGTATAGTTCCTCTTTTTTTTATTGAACAAAAGTGCAACCCTACCAGGGTTGCATATTTTCTTGTTGAAATGTAACTAAACATATGAAATGTGTAACTACTGTCTACTTTAATTTATTATTACAATCTGCTCAACAAACGTGACATTCAAACCAACTTCTGCATATTTCTTTGATAGACATGCAACTTCTATCTGGTTACACAAATCGTTGATATACATATAACTTTGAGAAACGTGCAACTTTTGACTTTCTGCTATGTCATTTTTTCAATTGATGTCTACTTGCACCTTTTGTCGAGATACGTGCAAATCAACCCGGGTTGCACGTATCTCGAAGAAGCATGGTGGTTGAGTTGCACGTTTCGTCGAGATACATGCAACTCAACCTGGGTTTGCATGTTTTCTCAAATATGTGCAAGTACTACCTACATTAACAAATGACATGTTTTTATCTTTGGGTTATACCTTTCATCGAGATACATGCAACTCAACTCGGGTTGCATATTTCTCGAAAAAATACGGGGTTGAGTTGCACCTTTCGTCAAGATACGTGCAACTCAACTTGGGTTGCAACTTTTGACTTATTGTTGTTGTTGTTTGCAAGTCATGTCCACTTGCACATATCTTCAAGAAATATGCAACCAATCACGGTTTCACTTTTGCACTTTTCTTCATTATTCTGTTGTTATTATATATGTGATACACCTTTCATCGAGATATGTGCAACTCAACCCCGGGTTGCACGTTTCTCAAAGAAATACGGGGGTTGAGGTGCACCTTTAGTCAAGATATGTGCAACTCAACCCCGGGTTGCATGTTTCTCAAAGAAATATGAAACTAAACATGGAGGTGGGGGTGGGTGGATTGGAATTGTCCTATCTATTTTTTGGATTGTTGTTTGTGCACTTGCACATTTCTTTAAGAAATATGCATCTAATCTCTTTTTCTTCATTGTTTGTTGTGGTTTGCAAGTTACACCTTTCGTCGAGAAATATGTGGTTGCACGTTTCTCGAATAAACGTGCAACCCAATAAGAGTTGCACATATTTGAGTTGCAAATTTCTTCAAGAAGCATGCAACTCAAATATGTGTTGTACAATTGTTGTAAACATGAGTTTTTGCACTTTGACTTGCTTGTCCTATCTTTTTCTGGATTGTTTGTTGTGCACTTGCATATTTCTTCAAGAAATACTAATCACGGGTTCGCTTTTGAACTTTTTCTTCAATGTTGTTGTGGTTTACAAGTTACACCTTTTCGTCAAGAAAATATGTGGATGTAGTGTCTATCTTGGGTTACACCTTTCATCAAGATATGTGCAACTCAACCCCGGGTTGCACGTTTCTACGTGCAACCCGATAAGAGTTGCACATATTTGAGTTGCGAATTTCTTCAAGAAGCATGCAACTCAAATATGGTTTCTACATTTATTGTGAACATGAGTTTTTGCACTTTTGACTTGCTTGTCCTATCTATTTTTTGGATTGTTGTGCACTTGCATATTTCTTCAAGAAATATGCAACTAATCACGGGTTGACTTGAACTTTTTCTTTCAATGTTGTTGTGGTTTACTAGTTACACCTTTTCGTCGAGAAATATGTGGATGTACTGTCTATCTTGGGTTACACCTTTCATCGAGGTACATGCAACTCAACCCCGGGTTGCACCCGATAAGAGTTACACATATTTGAGTTGCAAATTTCTTCAAGAAGCATGCAACTCAAATATGGTTTCTACATTTGTTGTGAACATGAGTTTTTGCACTTTGACTTGCTTGTCCTATCTATTTTTTGGATTGTTGTGCACTTTGCATATTTCTTCAAGAAATATGCAACTAATCACGGGTTCACTTGAACTTTTTCTTTCAATGTTGTTGTGGTTTACTAGTTACACCTTTTCGTCGAGAAATATGTGGATGTAGTGTCTATCTTGGGTTACACCTTTCATCGAGGTACATGCAACTCAACCCCGGGTTGCACATTTCTCGAAGAAACGTGCAACCCGATAAGAGTTGCACATATTTGAGTTGCAAATTTCTTCAAGAAGCATGCAACTCAAATGTGGTTTCTATATTTGTTGTGAACATGAGTTTTGCGGTTCGACTTTGCTTGGTGTGTGTGCTTTCACATTTTTTTTTCACATATGGTAATCTGAACTATCTATTTCTGCATAATAGATTGATGATGGTAGACCATCATTATCATTCAGGGAAAGTTGGCTTGCAAGTCCAAGAGGACAGGTGATTTGTTTTTCTAAAATTTTGTTTTTAATACAATCAAGTATGATTTTCTTTTCTCTCTGCATCACACTCACATAACATGCATTGGGTTTTTTTAGGTGCTTAGACATGAATATATGAGAAAGTTAGGACAAAGGCAGTCTGTAAGTATAAATGAAGAAGGATTCCAACATCCTCAATCCACTTTCCATGCTGTTCATGTACCTTCGGCTCGAAAGGTTGATTCATTTGGAGCAAGAACATCTCCACAAAGGAAAAATTCAGTTCCCAGCCCCAATTCACCTGCAAGAAACGGAGGAAATGACATAATATCAATAGTATGTGTGCATATAACAAATTCTCTGTTTATCTTAATTTTTATATATATGGTGTATCTTAAGTTTGTAATATATGCATCTATAGATATTATGCTAAATTTGGGTTTCATATATTTTTTTAATTTTGCATGGCTATCTTCCTTTAGAATTAACATTTATAGATATTTATGCTGTACTAATGTTGATTTCTTCAAAAACTAGAGCTCGCAAGAATCTCCAGAGGTTGTTTTTCTGAAGGAAATCAGAGGCAGCGAAATTGACAACTCGCATGACAGTTATGATGATGTTTACATTGGAAAACATCGGCTAAGCCCAGTCCGGAGGCATACATCTGAGGCCATTGATGCAATGTATGACAAAGAAAACCTATCTAACCAGAAATCCCAAGCAAGCTCCTCATCAATATTGCCACCAAGGCGTATAGTAATGCCAAGCAGATATGTTTCATCTCCTTACGATGAAAACATATCGAGTTATGAACAAGATCAAGATCAAAAAAATGCACTATCAAGCAAGTATCCGTCTCGCAAATATGGATGGTTACAAGCAGTAAGTAGAGGCCAATATAACATTTCTGTCTTTTTTTCACATATTATTTAGTTGTTGAACATTCTATTTTTCCTTGCATGTTTTTCTTATACTATCTAAAACAGTAAGATGGCTATACAAATTGGTAAATGTAAAGTCAGTCTAGAAACTTTTGGGAATTCTTTCAAACCAGGAGGAACTCTTGTATTGTCGTATCCTATTCTTGTCTAACCACCCAAAGTCCTTAAACAGACACACATTCTTCCATACATCAAGTGTAAGTTATTTCTCTCTATATATTTAATTTATGTCCTCTTTAATAGTTACTGCATAACAATCTAATTTATCTTCTATATAGTACTGACTGATTTTTTTGTCATCTTGCAATAACTAACTGAAATAGGAATATTTTCTTGAAAAATGGGAGAATGAATCAAGAAGATTGTACATGAAAGATCAAGCAATAAAAGCTTTTGAAGGTGCTGGAAAAGCAAGGAAACTACACTTGACAGATTCGGTATTTTTTATTTTTTATCTTTTCATTGTTTTGTTTGCTTTTTCATAAATCTTTTTCGTTTATAAGTTTAACCAAACCACTTTTCCTTGTTTGGACAGTTGCACTTCCCATCCCTGTACAACTACCACTGGTTCCTATTCACCGTTGACATAAGGGACAAAAAGTTCATCTTTATGGACTCCCTTTTGACAAGAATTCAGATTTACACCAAGAAGTTGATAATCGAATGGTACTTTTTCTATCATGGTTTTTTTCTTAATTTTTTTTAGTAAACATAAATGATTTTATATCTAATGATTATGTGTAATACATTTACCTTGTCTTATGTGGAAGATTATGAACTTTGGAAGAACTTGGAGTGAATGCCGCTTGAAAGACATTAACTTCCAAGAATTTGAAGTCATCTACCCACCTGTTCCAAACCAAAAAATGGGTACGTTCATGTTTTTATAGTCTTAAACCATTTCTACTTGTCTTCATTACTGTTTTGTTTATATGACTGGAATCTGCTCTTTCTCTATTTTATCAATATCAGGAAAGACTGCGGAATACACTTGATGAAAAGTATCGAACTATTTAAGCCAAGAACTAGTTTGATGGGAAAATTCTCACACAAAGATATTCCAGATTTTTGAATTCAGATGGCAAATGAGATGATGTTCTGTGTCGTCGTGGTGAACAGACAGATGCCATAGGATGGCTTGAGTTGGGGCCGAATGGACGCAAGAGGATTCGGGGGAGGGTTTGTGATTAGATGGGATGAACTTCCGGATGGTTTCCTCAAGAACTTAGCCAAGGCTAGAGGTTGAAGAAGAAAGACATAAGGAAGAACTCGCTCTAGATCATCTTCTTTATTGATCTCAACAGGTTACAGGTTTCTCAGTACATGTGTTCTTCTAAACCTAGCTCTCTTCGTCCTTCTCCTCGTGCCCGTGAAGAGGGCTCCCCCTCTCCTTATATAGGGGAGAGGGTGGCTTACAGGGCAAGAAACCCTAATGGCATCTTTGACTAGACAAACTACTTTACAAAGCTACTTTAATCATAGGTGACACCGGGGTCTTCTTTAATCAGGGGCGCTGACGTCCTCCGGCTTCTTTGACCGTCATCCTCCTCTTTATCGTCAGCCCTTCGTTTAAAGCTACTTTGCTTAGCCCATCCTTGTCTTCTAGCTCTGGAGAGAATCTTTGACCAGTCCTGCCGACGTGCTCTTCCTTCCGGCAGGCCGGTATCTTCTTTACCCGGTTCCGGCATACCCCTCTTGGGGATACCGGCTTAGCCTCACTTAGCTAATTTCTTATCTCTATGCTCCGGTACGAACATTAAACCGGTATCTTAATGGCTTAAACCATCCGGTTTGGCATGCCTTTGGCATACCGGGGGTCATCCCCCCAACATTAGTCCCCGAAGCTGGTATAGTCTGGCGGATTCTACCCAACAGACCATGCCAGGTTCTTCTGACTTAGGATACCGGTTTAACCTATCCGGCGCTGGGCTTGGATCCTGCATCTTTGCTCGGATTTTTGTTATTTCTCTTTACAAGGTATTCTCCGGTATCTCATCCCCCGGCATCTTTAATCATTAAACACCTCCTCGGCGAAGTCGAGAATATCTTGGGCCCCGCGCCTGTCAGTGACATGCGCACTGTGACTGACGCGTCAGTGTCAGGGGTCACTTCCCTTCGGCTTCTGCGCGCGCATTAACTGCTTCACAGCAAATCCTGGCCTTCGTCCTGGATCCGTATGCACCTCCCTGTGGCCTTCTATTTTCATGCGTGTATCAGCACGCCACGTGGCGGCCCGTGGAGTGAACCGTCGCGGCCCACGATCCAAACCACCGAGGCCCAGCGGTTTTCGGCCCACTTCTCCCTCTTCCCTTATAAGGCGGAACCGCTCCTTCTTCTTCCTCTTCTCGCATTCCCCACTTCTTCGCGCACAGTGCCGTTGCTCTCTGCGCCTCCGCCGCTTCGTTCGCTGCTCGAGCTCCGCCGCCCAGCGAATCTTCGCTACTGCTTCGCCGGACGTCGCCGGACTTCACCGTGCGAAGTTCCTCTGCGGTGCTCCTTTCGCGGCTGCGACATTGGCGCTTCCTCAAGCTCCTTTCCACCTCGCCGCCGACGGACTTCCTCGCCAACGGCAAGCTCGCCAATCCACCGGCGAACTTTTTCCTCTGCGACTCCGCCGCCTCAGGTTAGGCTTAATCTGGTTTTACCCCCCTTTTGCTTGCTCTCCAGATCTCAACTTGGTAGTGTATTTACTTCTTCTTTTTCTTGCTTTTTCTCTCTTTTCTAGATCCTCGCGCGGGGGTAGATCGTGGGATTCTTGTTTTTCTACACCGAATTTCATGTCTAGTGAGGAATCTTCCTCCACCTCTTCTTCTGCTTCTTCTTCCGCTAGCCGGCGTAGCAAATCCTCCGACGGGTTAACTGCCGATCTTGCCCAGATGGACACTGACTCCGGTAGCAACCATGAATCCGGTAGTTCTAGCGAAGCTTCCGGCACAGATTCCTCCGGTATCACACGCGGGGCCTGGATGGCCTCCAACGTCAGCCAGTACGA
Organism: Lolium rigidum; assembly: GCF_022539505.1. Taxonomy (NCBI): domain Eukaryota; kingdom Viridiplantae; phylum Streptophyta; class Magnoliopsida; order Poales; family Poaceae; genus Lolium; species Lolium rigidum. The sequence goes on from NC_061509.1 coordinate 229,162,662, forward strand.
GATCGACTGGCTTTACCGGTCCAGGAAGATTCCGGAAGGAGTAACCTGCCGGCTTCCTCGCGGCGAGATTGAACCGGTGCCTGAACCCGGTGAACGCGTTGTCTTCCTTGCTCACTTCGAGCGCGGCTTCGGCCTTCCTGCCTCTGATTTTTTCCGGACCTTTCTCAATTTTTACCAGCTCCAACCTCACCATCTTCCCGGCAACGCCATCTTCTACCTTTCTTGCTATGCCACCTTTATGGAGGCTTACATCGGCATTCGTCCTACTCGCGAGACGTTTGCCCGTTTCTTTGCTCTTCGGATCAATTCCGTTCAGGGCAAGGAAATTCCTAAACCCAAACCCCCCGTACAATGCGGGTCTTGCATCATTGGCTCCCGCCAAGGGAGCCATTTCTTCAAGTTTACCGGTCTCGAGTCATGCCGGCTATGGCAAGGGACCTTCTTCTATGTGAAGAACAACGGCGCCGCAGATCTCATCGATTTGCCGCCTTTTAATCCGGCGCCGCCCACGAGGGCCAACTGGAGCTACAATACAAAGGACTCTCACATAGAGACCAACCGTATTATACGCTTCATGAAGCAGCTGATGAAGGACACCAACATTTGCTCCGACGATATTATCCGCACCTTTATCTCGCGGCGGGTGCTTCCTCTTCAGCGCCGCATGCACAAGATGAGCGAGATGTACGGTCCCGGTGATCCTACCAAGATCACCGGAATTTCTCTCAGCAAAAAGGACATTGTCCTCAAGGCTAGGCAGATCTGCCAGACGGCCATGCCGGAAGATTGGGAATGGGGCCTCCGGCCACTTAGTTCCACTAACCCCCCGACCCAAGAAGTAAGAAATCACACAACTCGGGTCGGTATACCGATAGCTTTTGCATTGTGATTAACCCTTTTTCCTCTTTGCTTTTCAGGCCAAGGACCGCTTCCCCGGCATTGACTCAGACCGGCGAGGCCCTTGCCGGAAGCGGGCTCTAGAAAAATTCGACCCGGACCCCTTCATTCATTGGCAAGATCTGAAGGTGGGTCGGACTTCAGCCTCGCATCTCGGCAGATCTCCACCGGAACCAGCCGGTTCGTCTGACGACCTGACCTTGCTTGAGGTAGCTCTTCTTTTTGATCTCTCATATTCCTCTGTTATTGTTTCTCTGTAGATCTTCCCTCAGCCAACATCAACCCACAGGTCCATGAGCACGTCGCCCCCCTACAGGCCGAGGTTGGCCATGAGTTTCTGGACAAACTCACGTCTGGGGGCAAGAAGAACAAGACCCCGGCGACGGACGCCGGTATAAGCCAAGCCCCTCCTGCCAAACGCCTCCGGACGGAAGTCATCGGGGGAAAGCAAGTAGGCACCAGGCGCTACAAGCATAAGCAGATGCCGGTTTCTTCCGGGTAAGTTCCTTATTTCTCGTTTTCTCTGTTTTGTTCTTATCAAGTTCCTTTCCGGTTGCTTTTTTCCAACCGTTCGTTTTTCTCTCTTTCAGCCCTGCGCTCCAGCTTGGCTCCAAGCCGGAGGGCTCTGCCGGCTCGGCAAGGACCTCAACTCCTCCTCCTCACTCGAGCCCGGCACCATCTGGTGCCGGCAACACCTCTGCCTCCCCTCCGGGAGGCACTACAAGTTCGGGGTGCGCGGCCCCTACACCGCTAGATCACCGCGCGGAGGAGGATCTTATCTCCCCTCCTGAGACCCAAGACATCGGCGCCAGCAACACCGGCGCCGACGACGAAACCGCTGGGCGGGCGGAACCTCTGGTTCCCCTCCCCAAAGAAGAAGAAGAAGAAGCAGCCAAGCTCTTCGCCCACCAAGGCCGCGCCGGATACCTCCGCGCCGGCCCCTTCAGCATCACGCCCGGAAGCTCCTATCCTCGAGCCAGCCGGGACTACTCCAACTCCGCCGCCTAGCCAAGCGCCTCCCGCGGCCCAGCCAAAGCCGCCGCCGACGACCTCCAAGATCACTCAATTCCTCAAGCCGGGGGCGTCCCGCGGCAAAGCCGTGGAAGGCAGCGCATCAACCGGCTCGCAGCCTCTAGTGTTGCATGTCGGGCCTGTCGCTGCTGCGGTCCCAGAGAAACCTTCCGGCCTCCTGGGCCGGATCGTTGAGCTAAGGCGCGAGGGCAAGGAGCTGGGGCACCTTCTCCCCTATGCCCAGAAATGGAACAATGCGGACATCTCCGCATCTACGAAGGGCTTGGGGAAGGATCGCCTTCCTGCGCCGGATCCTGCTGGGCCGCGGTCTACTGAAGAACACTTCATGCGGCTCAAGCGTGCTGGAAGGAGTTCGACAGTGCGTGGTACGACGCCACCAGCAACGTGGTGGTAAGTTTCGCCAACCTTCCTGTACTTTTTGTTGATGCCGGTTTCTTTCTTTCCGGATCTTGTCTATCCTCCCAGTCCCCGAGTTTCGTGTTGAGAGCGCAGTTCTTAGCGCGAAACTCAACTAAAAACGCGCGAAACCGGCATAGCCAGTCCCCGAGTTTCGGGTTAAGATCTTTGCTCTTAGCGCGAAACTCAACTAAAAACGCGCGAAACCGGCATAGCCAGTCCCCGAGTTTCGGGTTAAGATCCCAGTTTCTTTCTTTCTCACAATTGTCTTCTTTGAACAGAGCATCGCGGATGCCCGGAAGCAGCTCTTCGAGGAGCTCCTCTGGGAGCACCGGGACCTTGCCGAGGCCCACAGCCACTGCCAAGGTTTGTTTCCTTCCTTTTCCTCCGGCATCTTTTCACCGGAAAGTTTTCCTTTAACGCTTGCGGATCTTTTGTTCAACAGCTGTTCCGGAAGCTACCATCGAGGCCCTCAAGGTCCAGATTGCCACTCTTCAAGGTGTCACTTTTTTCCTTCCGGTTGAGTCGTTCTTTTTGTTTCACCAGTTGCTACTTGCTAACACTTTTCCTTTCGGTGCCTAGGCGAAAAAGAGCAGCTCATCAAGGAGCACTGCGAGGCACTGGACGCCCAGAAGACCGCCTTGAGGGAGCTTAAGGAACAAGCTGTGCAGGCCGCGCTCCAGCAGGACCAAGCTCTGAAGGATGCCCAGGCTGCAGCTGAGGCCCGGCTGGCGGAGGTCGTGGAGGATTCCACGAACTCCAACACGGTGCTGAGGATGGAGCTGGAGGAGGAAAGGAAGGCGCGGAAGGCAGCAGAGCACCATATTGAGGTCATGACCACTGATCACAAAGAATATGATCGGTTGGTTATGCAGATCGATGCGCTGGCTCTCCGTAAGTCCTTGTCTTGTCCCTCTTTTGCTTACAAGCTTTCTCTTCTGGAAAATACATCCGCGTTTCTTTTCCTTCCGGCAGACTTCCTTCCGGTACCTTATGCTTATGCTTTTCCCTTCCTTCCGCAGAACACTTCCCGGACTCCCAGGCACACGCCGTGAAGAAGGTGATGGAGGATCGGGTGGCGCAGGAATTTCCCAATATGGACGCGCACTGGGACGGGTACGACTATCTGGTCGCTCTCTCCACGCGAGTCCAACACATGCGCTCCGTGGACCGCACCCTTGTGGTTTTACCGGATGCTGCCATCCGAATCTTCAAGGTGATGTGGCCTGAGGAAGCCATGCCGGCCAACATCACCCTCACCGCCAACCGGCTGAAGGAGGCAGGGCGCCGGATTCGTGAGTGGCAATGCTCTGCAGCTCGCGCTGGAGCTGACACCGCGCTTCGCTCCGCGTGCTCCTGGTATCCGGAGCTGAACTTGGACGCACTCCAAGGCGTACACGAAGATGCTCCTACCGACATGGATCCGGTTCTTACCGCAAAGCGGCAGGATCGGGCCTACCGGCTTGCTGAGTATGCCGAAGTCCGCACCTTCATCCCTCCCCCTCCTGATGTTAAGGACTACCTCAGCGATGAGGAAGAAGAAGAGGGAGATGAAGATGAGGATGCCGAGGATGTGCCGCCGGAAGCTCCCGAGGCCAGCGCTGCTCCCCCTGAAGCCCCCGAGACCGGTGCTGCTCCACCTGATGCTCCCGTTGCCTGAACCACTTGTTTGCCCCTGCTTGCTTGATAACAGACTTGTTAAATTTGACCCCGCTATGCCGGGGTTTATGATGTAAGATAAAACTTAAGCTTTATTTTGGCTGTGATACAACTGTTTGTGCCGGTGTCTTGCACACCGGTAACTTATTAAGCTATGTTGGTTTGCTACTTAGCACTTTGCTTATCGTTTCGATTTTTGTCTTGCACTGCAGTGATTCCGAAATTGTTTCCGCATCCAATTCGATGCACACTTGGATCTTTTGCTTTGGCTCTGCCTACCTTCTCTGGGCGTTTTTGGCGTATGAGCACAAAGTTCTTTTACCAAGCAAGCACTTTCTTGAACTTAGAAATAATTCGAAATTTTTGCAAAAAACCGGTATAACCGGGGTTAGTTAAATTTTCCGGATTGTTCTTTCCCGCTCTCCCTCTTCGCAGTTCATGTGCTTATCCCCTACCGGTTTATCTTGCTTGCCATGAAGCCGGATTTGCGGACAGCAGCAGAGTCGAAGACTCCGGTAGGGTTTAGCACACTACTAAACCGGAAAGAAAAAACGTTCAATAAGCAACCGGTAAACTGAAAAAATAAACAAGTTACATGCAACTTTAGTGGGGTAGTCCCCGAGATTCATTCGAGGTTCCGACATATTTTTATTTATAGCAAATAAGGTAGAAAAAGGAACTTCTTACACCACAACTTTAAGAGTAGAAAGGACGCAACAAAGCTACATTCCATGGACGCTTGGTTTCCTCTCCGGACCTGTCCGCCTTTCCTTTCTTCCATTCCTGTGCATCAATTAGGTAGTAGGCATCATTGTGGAGAGCCTTGCTCACAATGAAAGGCCCTTCCCACGGAGGGGAAAGTTTGTGCCGGCCTTCAGTGCGCTGCACCAGGCGTAGCACTAGGTCTCCTTCTCGGAACACCCTCGGGTTAACCTTCCGGCTGTGATAGCGTCTGAGGTTTTGCTGGTAAATGGTTGTTCTTGCCAAAGCTAACTCTCTTGCTTCTTCTAGCAAGTCCACATTGTTTTCTCGTGCTTCCTTTACCTCCTCTTCGGTATAGAGTTGCACCCTTGGTGAATCATGGAGAATGTCGGTTGGTATGACCGCTTCTGCTACATAAACCATGAAAAATAGAGTGTATCCGGTAGACCGGTTTGGAGTTGTTCTAATACTCCACAGCACTGATGGTAGCTCATCGAGCCAACATCCCGGCGATTTTTCCACCGCATCGATGAGTCTTGGTTTGATACCGGACAGTACCAAGGCGTTTGTCCTTTCAACTTGGCCATTGCCTTGTGGGTGTGCGACTGAGCACAAATCCAACCGGATATTGTTGTCCTCACAAAATATTTTGAACTCACCCTGAGCAAAGTTTGTGCTATTGTCAGTGATAATGCTATGTGGGTATCCATACCGCAAAATGACATCCTTTAAGAATTTCACCGTTGTGCGCCCATCACACTTTGCAATGGGTTTCACTTCTAGCCACTTGGTGAATTTGTCTACCATAACCAAGATGTGGGTCATGTTTCCCCTTGCTTTTTTGAATGGGCCCACCATGTCTAGGCACCAAACGGCAAACGGCCAAGTTAATGGTATTGTTTTTAAGCCGGAGGCTGGGGTATGATTTTGCTTGGCGTACCTCTGGCACCCATTGCATTTTCTTACCAAATCCTCTGCGTTCTCCAAGGCTGAGGGCCAATAGAACCCATGCCGGAACACTTTTGCCACTAACGCCCTTGACGAAGCATGATGCCCACACTCCCCTCGGTGAATCTCCTCGAGCATTTCTTTTCCTTCTTCCGGTTCTACACACCTTTGGAGGACACCGGTAACACTTCGCTTGTACATCTCGCCATTAATGATAGTGTAAGCTTTGGACCTCCTTTGGATCCTCCTTGATTCATTTTCGTCAATCGGCAAGGTGCCGTTGACCAGGAATTCCTTAATAGGTTTAACCCATGATGGTGTCTCCCGAACCAGGAAAACCGGTACGTCTATGTCCATGTTGTCCACCAGCATTGTTTCTTCCGGTACCGGCGCAGCAGTCGTCGATCTTACCGGAACAGTCCCCGAGTTTGCCGGAACAGTCCCCGGGTTTCCTTCGTCGATATCCATTGGTACAATGTGTGATTCCGGTACAAAAATTGATTCCGACTCCGGACTCGGCCTGATTGATGGTACTCTTAAGTGTGCCAAGGCTATTCCGGGAGGAATTTCTTGCCTGGATGAGCCCAGTTTGGACAAAGCATCCGCGGCTTCATTTTCTGCACGCGGTACATGGTGAAACTCGCAGCCTTCGAAGAAGCCGGCAATCTTTTGCACGTGAAACCGGTACGAGGCCATGTTGGCATCTTTCGCGTCCCAATCTCCGGAACATTGTTGTACCACAAGATCTGAGTCTCCATAGCAAATGATCCGGTGTGCACCGATTTCTTTTGCGACCTTAAGCCCATGGATCAAAGCCTCGTATTCAGCGACATTGTTTGATGCCCTGAAATGTACTTGTAAAACATACCGGAGATGATCTCCCTTTGGTGAAGTTAGCACCACACCGGCACCTAGACCCTCGTTGAGCTTGGATCCGTCAAAGTGCATCTTCCAGTATTCCATTCTTTGATCCGGGGGCTTGTACTGCATTTCCGCCCAGTCAACCAAGAAATCAGCTAAAGCTTGCGATTTGATGGTGTCTCTTCTTTCGTACACCGGTACATACGGTGATATCTGTATTGCCCATTTTGCGATCCTTCCGCTAGCATCTTTGTTGCACATGATATCGGAGATGGGTGCCTCACTCACCACCTTCATAGGATGTTCCTCAAAGTAGTGTGTAAGCTTTGTGGCAGCCATGAAGACGCCATAGGTCATTTTCTGGAAGTGTGGGTAGTTTTGCTTCGAGAGGGAGAGCACCTCGCTCAGGTAGTATACCGGCCTCTGGACGGTTTTTCCTTCCTCTTCTCTTTCTACCACCACAACAACACTCACAACCCGGTTAGTTGCTCCTATGTATAGCAACATGGGCTCTCTTTCCAACGGCGAAGCCAATATCGGCGCGGTGGCCAGCATTGTTTTTAGTTCTTTAAACGCCGCGTCTGCCTGAGGGGTCCAGACGAACTTATCGGATTTCTTCATCAAAGCATAAAGCGGCAAGGCCTTTTCTCCTAACCTGCTTATGAACCGGCTCAGCGATGCTAAGCTTCCGGTAAACTTTTGCACATCCTTAAGATCTTGCGGTATCGTCATTCTCTCAATTGCCCGGATTTTTACCGGATTGACCTCGATGCCTCGACTTGAGACGAGGAAACCCAGCAGCTTGCCGGCAGGGACACCGAAGGTACATTTTGCCGGATTGAGTTTCATCCGGAACCTTCTTAAATTATCAAACATTTGCCGGATATCGTCAATTAGGGTATCTTTTATCTTGGTTTTTACCACGATGTCATCCACATACACCTGCACATTATTTCCAATTTGATCAAACAAGCATTTTTGCATACATCGCTGGTACGTTGCACCAGCGTTGCGCAAACCAAAAGGCATAGTGATATAGCAATAAGCCCCGTGCGGGGTAATGAACGCAGTTTTTATTTGATCTTCCTTTTTCAAGGGGATTTGGTGGAAACCGGAATAAGCATCCAGGAAAGACAACAACTCACACCCAGCAGTGGAATCAATCACTTGATCGATCCTTGGTAGAGGAAAAGGATCTCTTGGGCAAGCCTTGTTGAGGTTGGTGTAGTCGATGCACATGCGCCACACCTTTGGAGCTTTTGCCTCCAGGTTCTCATATTTCTTCTTTTCGACCATTACCGGATTGGCTAGCCATTCAGTATGCGTGACTTCCACAATGAAACCAGCAACTAACAGCTTCGTCACCTCTTCTCCAATAATCTTCCTCCTGTCTTCAGCGAACCGGCGCAATGGTTGTCGCACCGGCTTGGCATCCTTCCGGACGTTCAGAGAGTGCTCAGCCAGCTCCCTCGGAACACCTACCAAGTCATCAGTAGACCAGGCAAAGATATTCCGATTCTCACGGAGGAAGCTGACGAGCGCGCTTTCCTATGCCTCACTGAGACCGGCACCGATACGAACGGTACGCTCAGGGAAAGCCGGGTCCAGCACTATGTCCTTTGTTTCCTTTGTCGGCTTGAACGCTGGAGCGCTCAGACTTGCACTCATTGCCGCTAAGCTCAATTGTGAAGACTGAGCCAGCGCAACTGCGGTTTGCATCCTCCTTTTTTCCTCCGCGATCACCAGCGATTCCGCTAGGTTCGATCCGGCAGACGCTGTTTCCAGCGAGACTTTGTAGTTCCCCACCACAGTTAAGGGTCCACGAGGCGCCGGCATCTTCATCTTGAGATATGCCGTGTGGGTCGAGGCCATGAAGGCTGCCAGTGCCGGTCTCAGCAGTGCATGGTACGGACTATCTAAATCCACCACCTCGAACTCAACGTTTTCAACCCGGCAATTGTCACGTCCTCCAAACGACACATCCACCCGGACTTTTCCAACCGGTGCGCAGGACAAACCCGGAACGATTCCGTGGAACGCCGTATGAGTTGGCTGAAGCATGTTCTCTGTTATGCCCAGCATATGCATGGTGTGCCGGTACATTATGTTTATGCTGCTCTCATTGTCTATCAGCACCTTGCTGAACTTGACGCGAGTCGTTGACCCCTTCATGATTGGGTCCACCACGAGAGCGTAGCCACCCGGATTCGGCATGATTTTGGGGTGGTCCCGGTATGACCATGTGAGTTCCTGATCTGACCACAGCATGTATTTTGGCACTACCGGCATCACCGCATTTACCTCCATGGAACGGCGTCGCAGGCTTTGCTTGTCTGTCGGCTCGGTGACGAACACGACACAGCACACATCTGGATCTTCATAAACATTCCGGCCTAAAGGTGCCGGTGGAGGTGGCTGGCCGTGGCCCTCTTCCACCTGATTGACTTGCTGATACTGCTGTTGCCTGTTTGGCTTAGGCTGTACCGGTAAAGCGTTTGCCCCGGTAAGCGGTGGTGGTGGTAGTTGTTGCTGACGCGGCATATCTTGTGGTGGTGGCATCATTGCATTGCCCCCTTGTCCTTGGGTATCTTTTATCGCTCCCTTTTGCATCAAGTACTTGGTCCAGGTACAATCTTTTGTCAAGTGGTTTGACGGGTGAGCCGGATTTGGCGTGTGCCACCGGCAAGGTTGATCCATGGCTGCTTCCATGGTGTATTTCGCGGGTTCTTGCCAGTTCTTTTTCTGGCCCCAGGGTTTCTTTTCGACCCATTGTTTCTTAGGACCTGCCCATGGCTGCGATCCGGTTCTTTGCCGCTGGCATCAGAGTTTTCTTGCACAGCAGCAACTTGCTGCGAACCATACCTTCGATCCGGGAAATCTTCCCTTCTTTTGTTGTTCCGGTTATCCCGGTATTGTTCCTGGCGCTGCCGAGGCGGGTTTGATTGTTCCGGCTCAGCTTGTATCACCGGTTGCATTGGGTCTCCCAACGCATAGTTGTCCGCCACACGTATCATTTCCGCCAACGTTGTTGGCATATTTCTCTGCAGCCTTTGCCATAAAGGCGAACCTCGCCGGCATCCTTGGCTAAACCAAGCAATGGCCTGTGCCTCTATCACTCCTTCACAAGAGTTTCTAGTGGAGTTCCACTGGGTCACAAAACGGTGAGGCACAAAGCGAGCTGCTGAGGCCTGTTTGGCCTTCTGTAGGTGCTGCTGAAGTTGCTCACAAAAGCTTCCTCAAAGTCCAACCAGCCATTTATGCTTCCTTCCGGCAAGTTGTTCAGCCAGATTCTTGCCGGTCCTACCGTAAACGTTGGCACGATTCTCACGGCCCAACGCCGGTTTCCTCCTCCGGCTATACAACCTCCGCCACCAGCCGACGTATACCGCGGTCACATAATCCGCAAGCCGCTCTTCCGGCTTAGTGGTGCCATCGTATGTTTTGGTGTCACGGGGCAACTGAAAGTTGCGAACTGGTGGTTGCTCTTTCATGATCCTCGGGCCAAAGCACTTTGGACCCGGAGGACCCTCTGCCTCAATCATTTCAGACAGGTATACTCGGTCCAGACGGTGCCTCGCATCCCGTTCCAGCAAGTTTCTTTCTCCCAAGCGCTCTCCCAAAGGGTTTCGGTAAGCAGTGAGTCTTGTTGAATCAGCTTCATCGTAACGTTCCGGTGCCGCGGCCCTTGCCTGCCGGTACCTTGGTGGAGGCATCTCCTCGTCATCATACGCTGCCCTTGCAGCCGGATAGTTTTGCCCGGTTTCGTATCTGCCGGCATGATTGTTTCCGGCATAGCCTCCTTTGGCGTAGCCTCGGTCTGCCCCTTGGCTTTTTCTGCCGGCATCGTGTTGCCCGGCTTGTTGTTTACCGGCGAGGACCGGATCGTACACAGTCATCTATTGTGCGTTCACTTCTTTTTCTCTTCTTCTGTCCGGATGGGGGGACGAGGCCTGCCCATGGGACTTGCTTCCGGCGTTCCTTGTTGAACGCGCGGATTTTGAGGCCACAGCTTTGTTCAGCTTAGCCAGCTGCTCAGCATTCTGCTGCTCGATGGTATCTAGCAGCTCTCTAACACGCTCTTGTTGTTTCGCCAAAGCATCTCCGGTAAGCGAGTCACACAGATCTACAGCAGCCTTAGCAGCTTTTATGGTTTTATCTGGGCTACTGTACTTAGGTTTCTCTACGATGCTAGCAGATGCAGAGGTACTCTTGCCGGTAAGAACTTCCTTACGCAAATCCTGATCTAGATTGCGAGCCTTAAGCCGGTTCTCCGGTATCCTAGCAGCATGAGCGCTAACAGAAGCAAAGCCATGGGCAGCGTTGTACTCACGTAGGGTTAGGTTCAGCTCGCGCTGCGCCCGGACGATGTCGGCGCCGTTTGTGAGCAGCTTCTGGCGTTGCGCCTCCAGCTCCGCCTGAGCCGCTGTCGGGTCGATGTTCTGCGCGATGGGCGTTGCCAGCACGTTCATCGCCGCCTGGAGAGGTGTTGCCGGTGATGCGGAAGATGCTCCCGGTGCGCCGGTGTCGCGCTCCAGCGGTGGCTTGGCCGCACGGGTTGAAGCCGCACGACCTGCACCTTCATCCGCAACCTCCTTGCCCGCACCGGCCACGCCAGCCATCATCACCTCGACGCTGCCGACGGCGCGGCCAGCACAGAGCCACCTTGGCGGGTCCGGTGCCACCAGCACCAGCGAGAGGCGCTGGCGCACGGGGACGGTGCCGAAGTAGACGCGGTGGCTGCCGAACTCGATGATGCGGCCGTGGGGAAGATGCCGCCGTTGGCGAAGCAGCCCGCGTTGTCGTTGATGAAGTCGATGGAGTAGAAGCGCTGGACGAGCGCAGACACTGTTCGCTCGCCAGCGACCTCGAGGATGCCCGCCCGAATGTGTACTCCAGCAAGCGCCACTTCATGCCCCACGGTGGGCGCCAACTGTCATCGTGGTGAACAGACAGATGCCATAGGATGGCTTGAGTTGGGGCCGAATGGACGCAAGAGGATTCGGGGGAGGGTTTGTGATTAGATGGGATGAACTTCCGGATGGTTTCCTCAAGAACTTAGCCAAGGCTAGAGGTTGAAGAAGAAAGACATAAGGAAGAACTCGCTCTAGATCATCTTCTTTATTGATCTCAACAGGTTACAGGTTTCTCAGTACATGTGTTCTTCTAAACCTAGCTCTCTTCGTCCTTCTCCTCGTGCCCGTGAAGAGGGCTCCCCCCTCTCCTTATATAGGGGAGAGGGTGGCTTATAGGGCAAGAAACCCTAATGGCATCTTTGACTAGACAAACTACTTTACAAAGCTACTTTAATCATAGGTGACACCGGGGTCTTCTTTAATCGTGGGCGCTGATGTCCTCCGGCTTCTTTGACCGTCATCCTCCTCTTTATCGTCGGCCCTTCGTTTAAAGCTACTTTGCTTAGCCCATCCTTGTCTTCTAGCTCGGAGAGAATCTTTGACCGATCCCGCCGACGTGCTCTTCCTTCCGGCAGGCCGGTATCTTCTTTACCCGGTTCCGGCATACCCCTCTTGGGGATACCGGCTTAGCCTCACTTAGCTAATTTCTTATCTCTATGCTCCGGTACGAACATTAAACCGGTATCTTAATGGCTTAAACCATCCGGTTTGGCATGCCTTTGGCATACCGGGGGTCATCCCCCCAACATTCTGCGAACACAACGAGATGCATGAAATCCAGGAAGCTGTGATGACATTTAAACCTCATGTAAGATTTTTCTGTCTCTAATTATTTGTTTTGTTTCCTAATCATCTGAATTAAATATTAATCCAATATGCAACTAATTTATTAGTAGTATGGCAGGCTCTGCCTTTTTGAGTCCATGCATTTTCTAATTTTGTTACTTTTCTGATTCCCAGTATGAATTTAACATCAGTAGACATGTTCATGCTTTCAACTTATAATAGTTTATGCAAATGGGTACATACAATGGTTATAATTAATATAAAGTGGATAGATTATGATCATGAGCTGTCAGCTGTTAAGTCATAAGTCTTTCTACTATCTTTTATTACACTCCAGGTTCATAATCTTCTGGTACGATCAGTATTGACATAATCAGAATCACACATAGTACGAACCCTATTGGTAGTCATTTTTCTTCAGAAGGTGTTTCAGATTATGTATCTCTTGTTAAGTCTCGCCTAATCAAATGGAGTTTTTAAGATTACAAGACATGCATATACGTGACACCCTCATTATTTTGATGATGATGGTATTTTTCTTGTTCAAAGTATATGCCGTGACCTCTCTCCTTCCATAATTTCAACCTGGCAATCTCTAATAGGAAAAATTGTTGAATTTGTGATATCACTGGATGTTATTTAAGGCTAGTTAAAGTATTTAATAATGTGCTGCAGCTCTAAGGATTTTGTTCTGCTGATGTGCAAGAGATAACTATATTACCCATTTTGATGACAAACTCAGTAGCCATACGCCACTGCAGCTAAGCGTGTATGTGCTTGTGTGAATGGCTCCTAGCTTATTTCACACCCTCTCTGTTTTTACTACCGATTCTTTACTTGAGTTATGAAGTACTTCTGATGATTTGTAGACACAATCCTAGTTTAACTTTTAAACTGCTATTGACTTGTGTTTGGGTTCAACAACTAGATGCATACAATCTGTCAGTGACTCAGTGAAAGAAAGGTTGTCATTCTTTGAAACTCGTTGATAATAATAAATAACTATCTGTAGCAATTTGTGATTCAAGATTTATTTTTTCCAGTCATGTTTGTTCACTAGGATTGTTATCTCACATCCTTGCATGAGCTGACTGCTTTTTCTGTTTGTTTTTTTCCAGGTTCATGGCACGTATGCAAGGATGGGGTGAAAAAGAAATCAAGTTCTCATGTGTATTTGGCATTAGTAGTTCCAAGTTTATTTTATTTTTATGTAAAGAGAGTTTTTGTGTAGAGCTCACTGATAGATTTTGAGGGCCAAATCGAAGATATAGTCTTTGGCTCAATGCACAACCACTATGTGCTATAGTTTCAAGGTTTATGAGTTGATACACCCCCATCTGCTGATGTTATGTTTTGGGCAACATACAATCGTTCTTTCAGTTATATCTGTTGCACCCTACATCTATGTGTGTTCATATATATTCATAATATATATATAGAGTTTATCTTTTCTATAAGTCTAAGTAAATTTGGCACATCATATTATCTCCTATCTTTTATTTGGTAACTATTCAAAAACTATAGAGTTTATCTTTTATTTTTTCTGCAATCATTTTCCTTTGCACTTTGCCAATGTAGTTTTTGATTTTGTACTATTCAAAAAAGATATGCTCAGTTTCAGCGCTGAGTTCCAGTGTTGTGCCGCTGTTTAAGCATATCGGACGCTGCATTATGTACTTACTGTCAAAACTTCCAGGTTTATTTTTGTCCTCCATTATCTACTTACTGTCACATTTTTATTCCCGAATACATGGTGATCTTAGCAAATCTGTTCCTTTTGTGCTGATATTTCTTGATATAACTTCTTGAGGAAATGGCTACATGTAGTTGGGGCTTGTTTGTCAAAAAAATTTAAGCGTTCAAAATACTGTTTTACGCAAGCTATTTTCTAAGGCAAATAACGTACGCGCTAGGAAACACCTTTTTTGCATGTCGGTTGTCTTGTGCTTCTTGCAAAAAATACTTAGCTCCTCACTTAGAGTACTTATCTAGTGAGATTTGAAAAAGGCTGTCATCTTTGCTACATAAATGTTTTGTGCCAAAAATTGATTGAACTGATGTTTTCATACAGACATCACTTATAATAGACATAGAATAGTTCATGCACACAAAGGTAAATATTAAGAATTACAATTCATACTCAATCATAGTTTAAATCTCTTTTTTACTACAACTTATATCAGTTTTTTCTAACTGTTCCTTTTTTCACTTTCTGAATCTGAAGCATCACACTCAACCATGCAGACGAATCATGATGTCCGTATGATGTAAGTCTTCTATTACTTCTCTTTTGGCTTTCTTGCCTTCTTGCTTGGGGAGTGATGTTTTGGAACATGGGAGCATATGCTCCCTTTAGTTTAAAATGCATCTTACACACATTTTGAATTTCAAAAAAATTGAAACGAAAAATTCGCACGTACATCTTCACGTGCTACACGCTTACAAAGTTGTTTCATAAAAAATCGACTTGTCATGTGAGGTGTGTAAAAAAGACAAAACTCTGTGCTAGAAATAATGCTTTTTACAAGATAAAATTTCTCTTTTTTACATAGTCCACAAAAAATGTTGGTTTTCCTTGAAACTTGACGAACGCACATATATTATGAAGATGTACATGTAGAATTTTTTGTCAAAATTTTTTAACACTTTGAAATAAGATTTTTTGACAGAGGGAGCATACGCACCCGGGAGCCGAATTGAATTTCTCTCTTGCTACTTGCATCTGTATCATTTTTCTTCGCTGAAATACATTTAATACCAAACTTGTTAGATGAAAAAAAAATATGACAAAATTAAACCAGCTTCTTTATGCACGTAGTTTATACCTCCAGGGTTAGTTTTCGACTTCTTGTTGTTTGGAAACAATGATGCATCCAAGTGTAAACTTTGACATGTTTGAATATTATGGTAATGTGACCCGCAGTGGCTGCATGTAATCTGTTGTTTCCCCAAAAACTGCTCTGCAAATGTCCTGTACCTCCCATCTGGCTTTTGCTTTGCTGAAATAGTTGGCCTTCCCTTAGACTTCACAGCCTTGGGATCATTTAAGTAACCATATTCACTTTGAATATCACCAAGATCACCAACTTTCTCATTAGTTTTATTGTTGGGATCTACTTCTTTTGCTTTGTCCTCAACCAATGTCATTGCATCTAATTTCTCTGCAATCTTCTTGACTTCTTGTGTGAGAAACAGGTATTTCTCATTACTTTTCGAGCCATCAGATGCTACATTGATGCAAACCTTGGATAGCACATTAAATCTCAGTTGGCGGCAATCTCCTGTCATCTCCAAAGGTACATTGTACCTCAAATCTCTTATATCTTTCTTCTCTCTTGGCTTCCATCTAGCAATAAAATATTTTTCTGGAATTTGTACGAAGTTTAGATGGATAAGAACTTTAAGAACATGAGAGCATAAAATTCCATCCTTGTTGAACTTGGAACAAATGCAACTGAAATCTTCACATGATAAATCAACAATAACTAGGTATTTTCTTGTTCTGTAATCTCTCGTTGCAGCCAGGCCAGATTTGTACACTTCATATTTCTTGTTTGTCTCAACCTCTTGTACATGTAGATAGGAAGTAAATTTCAGCTGCTTCTGAAACCTATAAAATATCTTCCTATTGTATATCTTTCCAGCATGCACTTCCATATCATTTCCACACCAATATGTAGGTGTTGTTGTCCTTGTGATGGAATCTTCATGTATCTCATTTTGTTCAATATTTTCTGCTATCTTATCGTACTCAGTCAGAAAGCTGCTGACACTGTATGTTGATCCAACATTATCTTTGAAAACAGCATTGGTGCCTTCGCTTCTTGCTGTACTGTGAATGAACGGGAAGAAGTCATTCTTGAAGAATACAGGTATAAACTTCTGTCTATTCTCCCACATTGTTTTCAAGTACTTAAGGTTGCCGACTTCATATTTCTGTATCATTTCTTGCCATGATGCTTCAAACTCTGCCACTGTCAATGAGAAATGGATAATGTCTTTGAATTCATTGTGTAGATTAGGTATTTTTCCAAAACATCTTGGATGCTTCTCTTCAGCTTTCTTTACAACATGGAAAAGGCAATTTCTGTGTACAGTGTGTATGAAAACCGCAGGAATTGCTTTTGCCATAACTGCATCTTGATCTGTTATAATTGTCTTTGGAGACTTTCCTCCCACACATTTCAAGAAAGTTATGAATAACCACTCAAATGTCTCTGCACTTTCATTCTGAAGGATGGCACAACCGAAAAAGCAGTTGTCGCCATGTCCCGTTACTCCAACAAAAGGGGCAAACAGCATGTTGTATCTGTTGGTCTTGAATGTGGTGTCAAAACTGATACAATCACCATATAGCTCGTACATTCTTCTAGATGTAGCATCACACCAGAAAATGTTCTCCACTGTATTTGTTTTCTTGTCCACTTTGAAATCAAAGTAGAACCTTGGATCATCAGATTGTTTCTTGTTAAAATATTCAAGAGATTGCATCATGTCATTAAGCCTGCTCTCTTTTCTCATTGCAGTTCTTAAGTTGCTCACAAATTTTTTGTTATATGGAACAGCTCTGGAACAACCACCTCTCAAGTAAGTTAGTATTGCCATGATTTTTCTAGTCGGAAGCTTCACTGAATTAAATGTCCTTATGAAAAGCTTCTCTTCATTTGTCATGTGTTTATGTGACCTCAAAATCTAGATTCTTCGGGCGGGCTCAACTCATGGTTGTGTTCCATATTCAGACTAGTTATCACCTATTTATCTCCTTTGAGAGTCACAATCATTTCAGCAAGACAACCTGTAATTTCCACATTGTTTCTTTTTCTCTTTTTAGGTTGATCTTTAGGTGGAACGCCTGGCGGTGGTGAAGGCTTCAAAGGTTCAGTATCTCCTTGCTCTTGCATTTTCTTCCTTCTAGTTTCTTGCCTCTTCAGATCTCTTTTTCTCTTCCTTTCTGCTTTAGTTTCTTCATCCAAAACTTTCCCAAAGCGGGTGCATTTGAAAGTATACCTAGTTGCTTTATTATTCTTTCTGCAATGATAGTTTCCTGCTATTTTAGCTGAAAACCCAATTATCTCTGAGTAAGTGTTGTAGAACTCAAAAGCAGCCTCATGTGTATCAAAAACCTGATCAATATGTGGTACATGGTGGCTCCGCACTTCCTGACTGCATGTTTGAGCGGCCTTTAGATCGACTTTCATTCTCAAGAAATATTTCGATATCTTCTTGAGAAAATTCTTGTACAACATCTTCTCCCACTGACCTTACTTCACCATCACTTTCTTCTCCTTCCAAATCAACTGTGCTAGCAACATTCGGTTCCTCTCGATTATTAGGAATGTCAGGCTGAGAGCATTCTTGTTCCGCACCATCACTGTTGTCCAAGTTCTGACCTGACTGCGGGGGATTAACCCATGTATCATTGTATTTGTATGCACTATCCCCTTGAGCATCTGAATACTCATCTGGTTGGCCATTTCTCAAGTATGTGTCATTCAAACTGCATGCATTACCTCCATGAGCATAATCTTGATCACTGTTATGAACATATTCACTTCTGCCAGTTATCATGAACATTTGATTCTGGAATTTCACAGTAAAGGACAATTAGAGAAATATAATACGTGTTAAACATGAAATGTTTTTGTAGGTCTTGTTAAAATTGATCAACATTTTATTACCTCAGTACCCATTGGTCCAGTAAGCAAATCCGTGAAACTACCTTCACCTTGCTGAAAATATGAAAACATCAGTTCAATCAATTTTTGAATTATTTTTTCAATAATAGCAGAACATATAGAACTTTTTGTTTGTGCATTAACCTGAGAAAGTTGCATCGATTCAATGCTCTGCATCATTTGAGAGTATGTCATGCCACTGCCTTGTGATAGGTTCAGCTGCATTTTTCATGTTAATATCAGATATATACAATCAGATATATACTACTTTCATTTCTTCATAATTTTAGATTCTACACTCAATGCATTTTCTTGGGTATCTATGCTTGCAGGCTGTAGGTCTAAGTGACAGGGCGGAGGAACCTGTAGAAAGGACAAACATTTGTCATTTAAAATGTCAGCTACAGGAATAGAACTTAAGTTAACTATAGTGTACTCCCTATGATCATATAAAATGAAAATTCTTCAATACTGCATATGTGTTCACTTTTTTAAGTGCAAACCAACTGTTAGACTGTACATGCAAATCGAAATTTTTCCTTTTGAGTTTATACTGCATTTACCTGTGTACACTCTACATGCTGTTGATCTTCAAAGAATTCAACCTGAATAAAAGAAAAACATGTTGTATTGTTTCAAGAAATAGATTCAGACAAATAGATTCAAGATTGTAAAAGTGTTACTGAAACTAGTCAGAGAACTAAAAGTTTGACTTATCTTGTTACCTGTGGATCAGATGAAGATGATACAATAGAATTGCTAAAGAGAAGCTGCTCTGAATATGTTGATGATTGGTCGAAATTCCGAGGTTTCCCATGCAAAGGTGTGTAAGATGAAACCTACATTTTTTAGATCATCTTTAAATTGTCAATTTGTTTCTACAGCATACTTATAGAAAATTGCAAGTTCTGCCATATGTCAACAAAGGATTACCTGACTTTTGCCTTTGAGGAATGAACCATATGATGCATATATACTTGCCTCTTTAAATGATCTTGCATTTCCTACAAATTTGTGAAAATCTGTTTTTTTTTTTCGTGTTTGTATATGATGCATATATTCTTGCCTATTCAAACTGCAGGCATTACGCACACAAGCACTGGCCTGATGGCCATCCAATTACCGCTATTCTAGGAGTTTGGTGTAATAATCTGTTATCTTAGCAGTAGCTATATAAGATGT
This sequence comes from Lolium rigidum, assembly GCF_022539505.1. Classification (NCBI taxonomy): domain Eukaryota; kingdom Viridiplantae; phylum Streptophyta; class Magnoliopsida; order Poales; family Poaceae; genus Lolium; species Lolium rigidum. The sequence continues at coordinate 229,181,713 of NC_061509.1, forward strand.
AATAACGAGGTTATTCGAGGGGAGCTACCGATTAAATTAGTCACAGCTATCAGATAATCACATCAAAGCTACCTGATTAAATTAGTCACAGATATTCTAGGAGTAGGTTAATTCAGCAATAGCTGCCAGATTAATTACCCATAATTAGCAGATTATTACACCAAACTACAGTTACGAAGTCATCGTAAGAACCGAACTTGCTCCTTCAAAATTTGTGAAAATCTGTAATTTTTTTCGTGTTTGTATGTGATGCATATATTCTTGCCTATTCAAACTGCAGGCATTTCCCACACAAGCACTGGCCTGATGGCCATCCAATTACCGCTACTCAAGCTTCTTATGCAGCAGCATGTCGATTTTTTAGCAGCTGCTGCTCTGCTAAGTAAGTACACTTTGTAGTCATAAAAAATGTTATGCTAACTATACTACACTAACACTCACAAGAGAAGTTAGAGCTCTAGACTAAAATCAGGGTTGTGGTGCATGCCGATATCACTATTTTTGCCTTGTTCTAGCTGTTTTGTCATAGAATTATATATGTTTAAGCAATTGTGTTATAATCTTCCATGCAATTGTTATTCTTACTGATAACTCTGAATCTATCATATGTCTATTTCTTTGAACTGCAACAGGAATAGAAGTGTAGTCCCTATGATCATATAAAATGAAAATTCTTCAATACTGACTATGTGTTCACTATTTAAGTGCAAACCACCTGTGTAGACTGTTCATGCAAATCGGAAGTTTTCCTTTTTGTGTTTATAGTGCATTTTACCTGTGTACATTGTACATGCTGTTGATCTTCAAAGAATTCAACCTATAGTTAACTTAACTTCTATTTCTTGGAATCTAATCCTTTTTTCTTTTGAACTGCTACTCAATTGGAATCAATTTTTTCAACACAGGAATCAACAATTGAGAAGAGGACATGATCTTTTCTGACGCACAAGTTACAGTACAGATCTGGGAGAAATTTTTCAACAGAAATTGAGGAGAAAAAAATTGATGGATTTAGAGCAGATCATACCTGGGTAAGATCCTGATCCATTCTCCATCTACTTGAGATCCTTTTCGGCCTGGAGGTTTTTGGGGAAGAATTTTGCTAAGCCTTACTGGGATCTCTTCTCCCCATGGCCAGCAAGGTCTCGACGGGAGGAAGGAGACGATGATACGATCTGATCTCTGTCTGTCCTTTCTTTTTCTTGCGCAAGGGGTTCAGCTGTGACTTGGTCAGCCCACAGGAGCCCAGCCAGCGACATAATTGCATAGCAGCAGGAGTCCACCTGTGACTTGGTCAAAATCAGACAAAAGCCCACATAAAGGCACAACAGGGATCGACGTTTTAATATGGGCCCAGAAAGCGATCAGGTGACACAGCAGAAAGTGATCAGGTGACACGAGACAGAAGAAAACGATCAGAGATCGACGGTTTCCGGGCGTCGACTGAGACTTAAGAGTTTCTCAGTCGACTGTGACCCAGGCACTCCCTTAAAAAAAGACGAGATTCGCCCTCCTCCTACATATTTAATTTCTTCTCCTAGAAAAAAAATAACAAGAACCACTCCATTGGTAATTCTATCAATGATACCTTTATAGAAAAACTTTGTTAGTTCAGTTAATCCTATTATACCGAGAGTAAATACCCTAGTATAAAAAATATCCATATGGGTTTTTGTTCGTCATGAACTTGCCATTTCACAAAACGAGACCCTTTCCCCAAGGTAAACCTCGTGCAAAAAGAGCCCAGGAGAGCTGTTTCACTTCTCCGTGAGAGCCCATGGTATAAGATCCTTCGTGGATGCAGGCAGTGTCCCTTGCCTCCTGGAAGCCCTGGTCCCTATCCGCGTCATCATCTGCTTCTTCAACTTGACGCGGGTTGTCCCCAGGGGCTGCTGCATGGTGTCCCGGGTTGCCACGTCCTCGTCCATGCCCTCCGTAGGCTCTACCTCATTCGTCGTTGGTCCGTTGCCGCGGCCTCCCCCGTTGACGAGGTGGTTCCTCAGCAATGCCCACCATGAGGGGTTTAGGGTTGACGGAAGGCGACGATGGAAGTTCCGGGAGCGAGAGAAGGCACGACGTACCCAGGTTCACGTAACCGCGGTGGAGGATCGCTACGTCCTGCTAGAAATCCACTATATGAATATATATGTACAGGGGGCCGCCATAGGTGGAGTTATTGTATCTAGTCTAGTTCTAATCTGCAGGTTGATACGTCTAGGCATGTCGCCTCTATGATTTATGTTTCTGAATATGTCCTCTAAGGGGTGCCCCTGCCTGGTTTTATATATCAGCCAAGTTAGGGTTTACAAGAGTCCTAGTAGGATTCGTATTGGAGTCTTCTTTCTTGTAATTCAAGTTGATTTTCCTTGTGGGTCCAGCTTGTTGAGTCCTTGTGGTGGTCCAGCTTCATAGTCTGCACCGGGTATGGCAATGTCGAGTACCCGAAGGGTTATGCCCACATCAGTAGGCCCCGAGTGTCTGGCCGAAGTGAAGCTTCGGGCAGGGACTAAAATTGTCATCGTCTGAATGTCTTGATCATGTGTTGAATGTTGAATCTTGTGCTTGATGTCGAGTCGGGTTGCTTTCTGTCGGGTGCGCGAAGCGCACCCGATGGAAGTAGCCCCCGAGTCTATGGGCGGGTGCTTGCAGTCGCGCATAGACTCAAGTTGTACTACTCGAAGATCTTGATGTTGATGTTGACGTCTTCAGATTTATTCTTCTTTGTTGGCGAGGTTGCCATCTTTTTCTCGTGTGCGGGACCAGCTCCAGATGGGAGTATCCCCCGAGCCTGTCGATGAATATGAAATAGTTATGTATAGGGTGTAAAAAATGCTGAGTCGAATACCATAGATGTCTTTGAGTTCTGAGAACATTTGGATGCTTTTGATGATGTCGATGACTTTGATGATGTCATAGATAGAGGATTTGATGATTTGGATGATGTCACAGAGGAGTCGATGATTTTGATGATGTCCCGGAGGAGTCGACGATTTTGATGATGTCCCGGAGGAGTCGATGATTCAGATGATATCCTGGAGGAGTCGATAATTTGGATGATGTCCCGAAGGAGTCGATGATTTTATCGGGTGCGCGTCCAGCGCTCCCGATGGGAGTAGCCCCCGAGTCTAGGTACAGATGCTTGCAACCGTGTGTAGACTCAAGTCGAGCAACCCGATGTTATAGTTTTCTTCAGGTGCCGGTGGCAAATATTTGTTGAGAAAACCTTGATGCTCTTCTTCTTGGCATCGGTATTATGATGTTTTTGTATGAAATTTATCGGGAGCAATTTCTTTGAGTGATCAGCTCACGTTGCAGGTTTGATGAACCTGTCGTATTTGCAACTTTGCTTCAACCGATGAAGTATGCTTTGGCGACAGCCTCTGAACGAATCGAAGGAACTATGCTTGTCGTCGACTCTGTCGCTCTTTAGTACTTCTGTAGTTTAAAGTACCGGCATGGGTCTTGTTTGTAAGTAGTATTTATCCATGCCATCTGTAGCACTCCCTTATCTTGAGACTTTGGCAAAGGACAATTGTATATTGTTGCAAGTCCCGCTAATTACCATTTATTGTAGCGCTTGTATTTTTCCGGAGGCTTTAGATGATAACTTCATGTATAAAAAGTCTTCATGTTTGTTTGAATTCCAGCGAACCGACGCTCCCGGTGGGAGTAATAGTGTAAGGAGTCTTCATATTATTTATTGCTTCCACCAATTGCAGCACTCACATATTTCCTGAGGCTTTTGGTGAAATCATTGATAGTATAAGGATTTTTTCGTGTCTTCTTGAATTCCAGCGCTCCCGATAAGAGCGCATCGGGTCAATATTATATAAGATGATATCCATAAATATTCCTGACGATAAATCCACTGACCCCGAGAATATTTGATGGAGTCTGCCCCTGTACATCCACTTGCTCACACAGAGTAGTAGTTGTTAAATCACATCAGAAAGTAGTAGTAGTGCTGAAGCTAACTCGTTCATGGTCTAAATTAATAATAAGCTGATGATGCGTAGGTCTGTATGAGCCGGCCCAGGAACGTGCGTAGCTGCCGCGACCTCTTGCTCGGGAATCAGTGCCGCTGTCCGGGTCGCCGGTTTGGACACGCGGTGTGCTACCAGAATTACCAAACTTTGGATCGTGTAGACTGTAGGTGGTCTTTGATTTCCGCCGAACTGGTCCGTGCCTGATGATCTTGGAAGAACTGCGACGAAGCTTAAGCCACATGTGCAGATGAGTTAGTTGACGATGAGTTTGACGGATCCCGCCCGGATAACAAAATCCAGTCGCCGTGTTTCCCACAGACGGCGCCAATTGACGAGGCGGTTCCTCGGCAATACCCACCATGAGGGGCTTAGGGTTGACGGAAGGCGACGATGGAAGTTCCGGGAGCGAGAGAAGGCACGACTTACCCAGGTTCACGTCCCCGCGGTGGAGGATCGCTATTTTCTGCTGAAATCCACTATATGAATATATGTGTACAGGGGGCCGCCATAGGCGGAGTTATTGTATCTAGTATAGTTCTAATCAGCAGGTTGCGACGTCTAGGCGTGTCTCCTTTATGATTCATGTTTCTGAATATGTCCTCTAAGGGGTGCCCCTGCCTGGCTTTATATATCAGCCAAGCTAGGGTTTACAAGAGTCCTAGTAGGATTCGTATTGCAGTCTTCTTTCTTGTAATTCAAGTTGATTTTCCTTGTGGGTCCAGCTTGTTGAGTTCTTGTGCTGGTCCAGCTTCATAGTCTGCGGCAATATCGAGTACCCGAAGGGTTATGCCCACATCACCCGTCGACCCTGACGGGGCATGACCGCGCCATGTGGTCTCCGTAGACGAAGCCGTTGTCGTTTGTCCCATCAGCTTGATGACGCTTTTGAGATTCGACAATGCCCTGGACAGACTTGCAGTCCTTGAGGTCATGCTGACTGGATACGTGGATGGTACACCATGGTCCCTTGGCAGGCTTAGCGGACACCACTTCAGTTTTCGCGGGCCTTGCGGGCTCTGCCGGGAGACTGGGGTCGGCAACAAAACCCTTCTTCGTGTTTCGCTTCCGCTTTTTGCTCGATGATGCATTCGCGTTCACGGGCTCCACGACGGTATTGGCGGCCAGATCAAGGCCCAGACGCCCTTCCTCCATGAGAGTGCATTTGTGTGCGATTGAGTAGAGGCCGTGCGTTGTGCAGATGAAGTTCTGATTCTTGCCCGTCTTCTCCGGCATTTGTACGCCGCGCAGATTCCTCTCGATCGTTCCGATGATCATGCCATCATCTGCATTGGGATGTTTGTGTGAAACCTAAGAGAGCTATTGCATGAAGCTGCACAGTCTCTCATCTGGCCCTTGAACTACTAGGTGGAAGTTTTCATCGTTCCTGGGCAGTGGCGGAGCTTGAAAGAAAAACTTGGGCGGGCCAAATCAAAGCAGACACAAAAATTTGCTCCAAAAGTATACATTAGTCAATACTTAATAGTACTATCTTTAACATTGTTACCGACTTAATAGTACTATCTTTCCAAACCGACTACCGAGATACATTATGGGGACAGAGACTTAATAGTACTATCTTTCCAAACCGACTAGAATTAAGCAATGAGATATGGGGAAGTGAACTACCTACAGTGTCACCTTGCGGTTGTGCTATGTGCTTTGTTTGGTAAATATTGGAGCAGATGTGGCCTGTGAGATTGGTATTGCAACAAGAAAGTCGGAGAAGACGAAGGAGACCTTGTGGTGGACTAGGTTGCCGGATCGGCGCTGCTAGCTCTCTGTCCACTAGCCGGCCTGCACCTGCTTCTTGGGGTTAACCGCTTAGGATTGGGGACTGGCCACCTGGGCACCATCACTGGTTTGGAATCGCTGTTGGACTGGACGATCGCCGGTTGCCCGATCAAGCAGTCTAGCTTCTACCTCCACCGTCCGGCTGCGGCTTACGGCCTCACAGTAGTTGGCTAGCTTCCCTATATGGCGCCATGGATGCGGGAATTGGGGATGAGCCAATCGACAAAGTTAATCACGAACACATCTCGGCCTCTCACGTCAACTGGATCGTGTAGTGGTGGGCTTTACAGTATGGGTATAAACTTTTTTACTCCTGGGCTGGGCGGGCCATGGCCCAGGTTGGCCCTAACTAAGCTCCGCCAGTGTTTCTGGGTGTTTGTATCTGCCCTGGAACCGCTGCAACGAACTTCTGACACAAGGATACCCATGAGCCGGTGGATCCTGACCGATGGTTCATCAACCATAGTCTCACCATTGTTTTTGGAACCACTGGGAACTAGTTGTCCATGACTTTGTCTTTCGCCCCGACAACTACCATGGCGATTGTGTAGAGCTAAAGAAACTCCCATGGGTTGGTGGTCCCGTCATTTTGACTGAAGGAGTTGGCCTGGAACTTCGTGGGTCACTGCACATGTCGCAAAGTGGGAGTGAAGGCTAGAGGCAGCCTCCACCATAGTCGAGGGCTGCTTGTCCTAGCTCCCGGGGTTCCATGTTGTCCGATTCCCGTCATCGATAGCGATATCGTTCGATGTGGACCCGCGTGTCTTCCGTTCGTTGGTCGATGAGGGTTTCCCACGCGTCGCGCGACGGGCGGGGTGAAGAGGACTGAGTCATTGCCAACTTTGCTTAGGTTAATAATGCATATTAGAGGTGAGAAATTATCTATACGTGTCGCAATTTTTTCTCTAGAGCCATGTTTATGCACTAATACGGGCAAACGAACATTGGACCGAATGCAGCAAAATATTTTGTTAGGAACCAAATGCAGAAACAGGCCCATATCTCACGTTTTCTCTCATGCAGCATCCACCCCGTCAAAATTTAAAATAGCCAAAAACTCATAGGAGTATCCAAACACGCCGTAGTTGTATTGTTGTATACGTGCGTGAGATTTTGGTTGGAACTCATGAGCTAGCTAGTAATGTACGTATTAGCCGTGTAGTACTAGAGTCGGTTAGTTTTTTTTTTTCCGAGGGAACTAGATCGAGTCGGTTAGCTTTGTTTAGGAAAGTGATCGTGGAGTCATCATCGGTCTAGAGTAGGTTCGAGGAGTCCGGTTTGTATCTGAGTCCAGAGGTACGAGCAGCTTTAGGGGTTTTGGACTCGGTCGTACGTGCATATATATGCAGTCTTGTAACGTGTGAAGTTGAACCGCGAGAGAGAAAAGGAGAAATAAAGAAGAAAATTATAGGGTTCGACATGCGCCTTAATTTGGTTCAAGTTTTTTGTGTGTGTCTAGTTTCATGTGACCAATTCGTGGAAGAATCCCAACAAAAATAAAGAAACATGAACTATATTTTGAGGAGAACGGGCTCCGACCTCTTCCGGCTCCTAAAGCGCTACAGCTACAAGCCAGCCTTCCGACCAAAGCCGGCGCCGCCGCTGCAGACGGTCGCCCGGCACTACCACGTCTACCCGCAGCGATCGGAGATCACCGTCCCAAGCCGAGCACTAGTACTAACCCGCCAATGCCCTGTGATCCGTCGGCTACTTGCGCCGCTGGTGCGGACGTGGATTCCTCATTGCCGGTACCAGGCCTCGCCACCGCGGCCGGAGCTCATCCACTTCACCCGAGGCGTCGGCGGGCTCCCGTGGTTCCTCGACTGGCGGAAGGTGGCTGCGCGGTTTCTCCTCCCAGGCGCTGCCGCAATCGCCGCCTACTACTGTTCCCTCGAGGCGGTGCCCTACACCCACCGCACCCATTTCATCTTCCTCCCTCCGCGGGTCGAGCGGTGGCTCGGTGAGCTCCTGTTTGACAACACCAAGGAGGACGAAGCCGACAAGATCCTCCCCCCGGACCACGACGAGTCTGTCCGCCTACGCCGGCTCACCTCAGAGATCGTCGGCGCCGCCGAACGCACCCTTGTAGTACCACCTGTCCAGCAGGACGAGCACATGTGGATAACCAAGAGGTGCCGGAACCACGTGAAGGTGCCGCCAATGACGAGGCACCTCGACGGGCTCGACTGGGAGGTGATCGTCATCGAAGATGATACCGTCAACGCGATGTGCCTGCCCGGTGGCAAGATTATGGTCTACACTGGGTTCCTCCACCATTTCAAAACTGATGCTGAGGTTGCCGCCGTGCTTGGGCATGAGGTACGTAGTGGTAGATTTTATTGGTCGGAATCCTATGTAGTAATTTCGGGTGGATCCAAACTGAAATCGTCAGTCGTTGGCTAAATCTTTTGCAGGTCGGGCACGTTATTGCGAGGCATACGGCTGAGAAGGCCAGCAAGAGCCTGGTGTCCATGTTCATGAGAACTGGCATACGGCAGTTCTTTGACAATCCACGTTTGGTCAAATACGTTTCCAAATTCCTCCAAGAGCTGCCCTTATCGGTCAGTTCCGCTCGGGTCGTCCCCCTCCTGGGCGACCTAGGGCGGAAACCCTAGCCGCCGCCGCCGCCGTCCTCCCCTCCTCCTCCCGCCCTCCTCGTCGTCCCCGGAGGTCGTCGCCGGCGAAGCCGGGCGCGGCCGGTGATGGGGGCGGCGGGGCTCCTCGCATGATCCCTCCGTGCGGCGGAAGGAGGCTAGCCTCCGCACGGGGGGGATGGCCCCGGACCGTGGAGGGTGGTGGCGGCGCGGCCCCTCGCCGGGAGGCCGGTGATGGTGGCGGCGGCATGGCCTTGATCTGGGGGCGCAGCTCTCCTCTTCCTCGTCGCGACCTTCGGGCGGGCGGTGATGGGGGCGGCGTAGCAAACCCGGAACCTGGCGGCGCGATCCTCTCCTTCCGTCCTAGCCTCGGCATCGCCGGGCCAGCGGTGATGGAGACGGATCTCGCACTGCTCCTCCTCATGGTTTGGGACCACGGCACCAAGGGCGGCGGCCCTGGATGGCGGTGGCGCCGTCGACCTGGTGGCAGGTGGCGGGCGTGGTCCTAGGGTCTCTCTTGCATGAAGAGGAAGACCTACCGGAGGCCTGGACTCGTGATCTAGCCGGAGTATTGAGTTCCGGAAGGCTCGTGGTATTCGGTCGTGCGTACCCATGCTTTTATTCCGACCGTTTGGTCTGGAGGGAGCGGCGCGAAGCTCTTTTTCTGTGTTGACATCAAGTGACTATGGATCCATGATGAAAGTCGGAAGAAGAGAAGTACATGAAGGCCGGAGGGGAGGACTAGCTAAGGGAGGTTCAAGTCTTCGCGTTGTTGAGGGACTTGCTTGGTGCTCCGGGCCTCACAACAGCGGTATGATAGTGGGGGCGACAACATATGTGAAGTTCAGAGTCCTACCTTTCAGGGTGAAATCCCAAGGTCTGGCCTTAACTGGTTGTGCCTGGCAATGACCTTGTTGGAGGCATTGTTTTGAGAGTGGGGACTATCTTCGGGGTGAAAACCTAAGATCGTTGATCGGGCGACGACGGTGTTAGAGCACCTGTTCCCTTCTTGGAGGCGTCGTTTTTGGAGAGTCTGTACTTCAGGTGTTGTCTTGGCGGTGGATGTATTGTTGTTGTTAGGCCCGAGATACTGTAGCGGGACTTTTATTTCTTAGTTTTCTTTTCCTTTTTTTTTGGCTGTGTGCATCCGTAGTGCCATTAGGGTGGTGCGTTGTTGCAGAGGCTGGGTGTAATTGATATCTTTTTGATATTAATATATTCCCTTTATCGAAAAAAATCACGAAGGTATGTTCCCACTTCTGCGTTTCATATTGTTCATGGTGATCTGCACATATTCTGCACGCTATAATTTAAGTTAGAAATGTTATTTGAAAGATCACAAATGACATACACACTAGTACATGGACAATCCAATATGTTGTCAGGTCAACATGTCATGGTACGAATTAGAGTTCATAGAGATTGTTTGTCCCATGGAAAGGATTTCTTAAGTCCATCGTTTTACTACCCCTGAACCTTTATTGGCACTGAAATTGCAGACATACTAGGTTTTATCCCTTCGGAGAAAAACTAGTTACACAACTAGTACTATCAGATATCATTTCACTCGGCATATGTTTGAAGAAGCACTGCCTGTGATATGGGCTTCTAGTTCCGTGAAACAGCCATCTTGTTCAAAGACATAACATCTCATATCGTGTGAACTTATAACGGTATTCCGAGGCATCCTCGATGAAATACTAATTAAGTTCGCTGGTGCAATCGGAATCAGAACATTTGTTGTATTTCTTATGATTAGAAGCCACTGCTTGGGCACTTTATGTATTCCCCAATTTGCATAATGTAGAAATGCTAGTACTCCGTTCACTAGTAGAAAAACCCCCCTTTAGTACCGGTTCCAAAGGGCCTTTAGTACCGGTTTTGGAACCGGTACTAATTATCCGGCACTAAAGGCCTCCCACCTTTAGTACCGGTTCCTTACGAACCGGTACTAAAGGTCCCCGCGGGGCTGGTGATCTTTTTTTTTTTTTATTTTTTTTTCACAAAAATGCTATTTCGTTTAATTTTTTTATCCATTTTTTTCACTCCCTTTTTTTCACAATTTCTAATATTTCCGTTAGTCTCTAACTACACTTAATCTCTAGTCAATTACTTACCCTTGGTCAAACTTCCCGGTCGGTCACCCATCCTCACACTACTCCAACACTAGCACGCTTAACTTCCGGGTTCCTTTCCGTCCCACTTCCAAGTGCTTCGCGCGCATGTTGTTGATACTACTATCATATCAATCCTCTTAACATGTTGGTCAATGTCACACTTCTTTATTATTTGTATTGCAAATAATTTTTTTAATAAACAAAAGTAATGATGTAATAATAATGTTGAATAAATAAATAAAATTAACTTTTTAATTTGTATTATTTTTATTTATTTTTAAAAAAATTAATTTTTTTTTTGCCAAACCTTAAACCTGAAAATTTGAAAATCTTATAATTTACTAAAAGTAATAGTAATATTCTGGGATTCAAAAAATCTTATAATTATTAATTTTAATTTTTAAAAAATAAAGAAAATATAAAATTCTAAATTTTTGGGAAAAACCTAAAATCTTCCTGCTTTCATATTTTCATTTGGAATTTTGAGAATCTAAAAATTGGCTAACCGGGTAAACCCGGTGAAATCGGATGTAACTTTTTCCACGGATTTTTTTGATATATTATACGTTTTTTTTCGACGTCGTATGCAAAAGTTATTACCGTTTTACCATTTTTCAAAACTTTTTTGCAAAAAAAGTGAAAATTCAATTTTTTTAATTTTCCCTAATAGTAGGTTGCATAACATACAAGAATATGAAAACATTTTATTTTTTGAATTTTCTATCATTTTCTTTTCTATTTTACAGTGTCAAAAAAGGCGATCCACGGGGGGGGGGGTTGGAGCTGCGTGGGGGAGCAGAAAAACCTTTAATACCGGTTCGTGACACGAACCGGTACTAAAGGTGGTATTAAAGGTCCTTACGAACCGGTACTAAAGGTCTACTAGTGCAACCGGTACTAATGCCCCCTTTAGTACCGGTTCGTAAGGGAACCGGTATTTATGACTTAGATGGATGCCCATTTTTCTACTAGTGGTTTTGTTTGCCCCACAGAAAGGATTTCTTAAGTCCGTCGTTTTACTACCCCTGAAGCTTTATTGGCACACTATAATGTATGCAAGTATCCCATGTTAAAACAGTAAAACTTAGAGACTTTCCTGATAATGTTACCTGTGTAGGTTGGAGATAGAGGCAGATCACATTGGAATGCTGCTACTTGCTGCGGCTGGTTTTGATCCATACATAGCCATTGAGGTTCAAGAGAAGCTAGGAAAGATCGGAGGAGATTCAGAATTGCAAAACTACTTTTCTACTCACCCTTCAAGTAAGAAAAGAGCAAAGTATTTGTTGAAAGACAATGTCATGGAGGAGGCGTTGGAACTATGCAGAGAATCAAGTGTTAGTAAGGCAGAGAAGGCTTCCTCTTGGTCCTAGATTTTCAAACTCTCCTACCGGATGCTAATATTTCTAGAGCTTGGCAGAGAAACATGCGCTTAATTTATCGATATCGACATCAAGTGTCAATTAGTTTTTGTTATCCTCAACTAGTCAATTGCTCATGACTAATTTGATAATGACCGATAAATCTTACTTGATTGCTCCATCTGTATCGGAAGGACACATATATCACCATGGTGCTTTGGCATGTTAGTATATAATATTAATTCTAATTATTGATGTTTATTTGTTACTACAAATTTCTGGCACTTTTCGCTAAAGCATAAGAGGTACAGAAATTTGTTAGAACTGCAGGCGCATCCCCATGTACAAGGACCAAGAAATCAAATCATGATGATGAAGCCGAGATTTGTTATAAAAATGTACGGCAAACATTGCTTAGATTTCCAAGGCATCACTATGGTGCTTCTCCCTCAATGATATCCTACAGCGACCGTCATCACATGCCCGCCAGCTCCCTATATGTGCATCGTCTGTGCTCTAGCCGATGTGGAATTTTCTGCCGAGACCACATCGTCTGTAATCGACCACCTCCGATGCAGGCGCCGCTCCATCGGTACTACTCCAAGCGGATCTCGAACCTTATGTACCTCACCCCACATCTCGGCAGACCAAAGTGGTAATAATACAAGCAGGTGGTCAAAGTCGTGTAATACGTCTCTGTTCACACAGTGGTCATCCCATGATGCGGCAATTTTGAGACGGTGCCCTACTCCATCCACACCCACTTCATCATTCACCCCCAAGGGAGAGCGCGTGTGACAAGAACAAGTTCAACGGATGAAGGAGCTGGCTGTGTATTAAGTGCCTACCATCAGAAAGAGCCCGTGACAACGACCTTGTCACAAAAATGTAAGGTAGCGCATCGTGGCCTTACCTGGCGTGGGAACTTGTATGTCGGCGACACCTTTTTACGGGGCAGTGAAACCCGCCCGCCTCTTGTGATCCTTTACAGGAGACGGGTGATCATGTTTCTTTTGAAGGAAAACAGTAGACTACTAGTTAACCAGTCATTAAGACGAAAATCGAAGACGGGATCTATTAACAGGAACGCGATGCGATTAAAGGTTGGCGGAACATCTTCTGCCAAGCGGAACAAAGGGATCTCAACCGTAGGTGAGGATCAGTATGATCATGGCGGTCAGATTTCATCAAGTGGAAATGATCTGACTGATGTTGCTGAGTGTCCTGTGTACACAGAAAATTGATGGATGTAGAATAATTCAAGTTTGCTCTTTTAGTCTTTTATAAGTAGTTTAGATGGTGTGAAATCTCCATACTTCATTTCTTGGGTCAGCAAAATTACAGACTTCACAAAATTAAGGAAACACTGCCATATATTTAAGTACTCCCTCTAGTTCAAAATTAAGTTAAAACAATGACATTTATTACAGGTCAGAGGAAGTAATAAAAATTGATCAGACCGATATTTGCATGGATGCTAGACTGAAATGTATTAAGAAAACACCAAGAAAGTACATTTATACCCAGACAAGGCAACAATGGAAAGGATATATCGGTCACAATAGGTACATCTCATCGGCACACCAAAGCATTTCAGTATATTAAGAAGAGGGCCGAACACACCAACAAGGTTCATTATTCATCCTAGACAAGGCAGCAATGTTACACAACTTAGAATAGGATCATTTGGACACGGACAATAGGTACATCTCATTGGCACACCATGGTTCAAATTTACGATAACAAGCAGTAGCCATTCACAAAGACTCATTAGCAGCAAATGGTTTGATACTTCATAGAGTGGAGTGACATAAGCAACAAATAGGTTCAGCAGACTAGAGCACGCGCATCCGCGCATCCACTTCCGTGAGACAGAACAGAGCTTCGCCTTGTTTGAACAAATCAAAATCCAAACCAAAATCCTCATATGTCCTCATATGATGCTGGGTCCAGCAGTCACTGAACACAATTTCAAAAACGGGTGAGGGTCAGTTTATTGAACTTTAATGAAACAAGCGAAAGCAAATAGCATTTAAATGTGCTCAAACCTGTTTGAACCACGTTTATCATTATTATCAGCAGCTCTGTGCCTGTAAAATCAACAAAAGGAAATTTAGTACTACTCCCTCTGTCCCATGAAACGTATCTAGTAACTAGATACATCCAACTTTGGACAAAGTTAAGACAAGTTTCATGGGACGGAGGATCATATTACTCAATTGGATTTTAAACAAGAAAAAACAGACAGCATTTAAATGTGTTCAAACCTTTTTGAACCACGTTTATCATTAGTACCAGCAGCACTATGCCTAAAAAATCAACAAACAAAAGTTTTAGTAACATATATAACTTAATTGGATTTCAAACAAGCAAAAACAAACAGCATTTAAACATGTTTGAACCTGTTTGAATCACGTTTATCATTAACATCAACAACACGCCTACAAAATCAAAAAAAAAAGTTGTAACATCATAAACTGTATTGGATTAGTAAATGGGAGAGGTCGGCTCCATGAGGTCTTTGCCTCGGTACCACAAAATGGCTTAAACTTTTTTGTCCAGCATTTTCTTTGCTACAATAGCATAATATTTTTGCTACGAGGTCTCCGGCAAAGTCTCAGGTGAAGTCTCCAGCGAGGACTCCCTCTATGTTTCGGTTGATTTTGCTACAATATCACAAATTATTTGCGACCATGTCTGTGAAGTCTTGGGCCAGCTCCGTGTCTGACAGGTCTTTTTTCTTTTTGTTTTTAGCAAAACCATTTTTTTGCTATAATGAAAAAACAGGTTTTTTTCTACAATAAAGCAAAAGCGGGATTTAAGACAAAACTGGACATAGAAGCCAATCTAACGGCCTGTAACGGTTTTAACGGCTGAGGACCCAGGCGCTAGGAAGATTTTCCAGGCCTCGGGGGATTTTCAGCGCTGTCCTATTTCATACTACCTCCTTCCAAAGGGTTAAGCCTTTTTTTTTTGAAAAGTCAAACCAAGTAAAGTTTGATCAAACTTTTAGAAGAATCTATCAACAAATATGATACTTTTTAGATACCGTATGAAAATAGATTTCATTATCTATCTAATGATATTGATTTTGTATGTAGCATGTTAATGATTTTTGATAAAAAATTGGTCAGACTTGACATAGTTTGAATTTCTAAAAATAATATAATCCTTAAGCTTTGGGATGGAGGTAGTATGAAATAGGACAGCGCTGAAAATCCCCCGAGGCCTGGAAAATCTTCCTAGTATCAAACAAGATACGCTGTAATGTTGGAATTGTGAGAATGTTAAAAATCCTAAAGGTTGCAGATTGTTATTGGAACACAAATTATGTACAGCAAAATGTAAATCTTAGGCATGAAAAAGAGCTTACACAAACTCTGAATTAGCAAACTGTATTCTAGTCTCCAAAGCATGTCAACATTACAGATGGTAAGAACACAAGTGTCCAGGCAGTACCATCACTTACTGGCCACAGGGAGAACCATTAGCAAACGCAAAGCACCTAGAACAGCAGAAACATGGAAACATACCAAAGAAAACCTACTGGGCAGACCTCAAATACTGTTTGGCATCCAAAAGAGTACCATCAAATCAGACAGGAATGTAGGATATATAGGGCAGTGAGAGAACAAGCATGGTAAATCCAACCAGAGAAGCCACGATTGCAAGCATAGAAATACCAACCTAGTTGTCCCAGAGTACTGCAGGAATTCAAGAATTTTGTTCATTCGTACAAATACAGTCCTATTGCAACGTCGCATGGTCACTCCAACAAAGTTCCCATCAAAATCAACAAGGGGGCATCCAGTCAGAGCCTAGCAAAAAATTAAGGTGACAATGAAGCAAGTTGCATAGGAAAACGGGATTATGTCTCAAACTGTTAGTTCAGTGCGTATGCGGTAGGTTGAGATATAAACAGCTAATTATTTCCACCAAGCAGCGAACTAAAAAACAAGAGCTCACCATGTTAATTATAGATGTGGAGAGCACAAGCTGACGGAGTCCATGACATGCAGGGCCAAAGACTGTCCCATTTATGAACTTTAACATGCCGGAGTTGAAACAACGCCCAACAGCTACTACCTCACTACTGGACTCAAATTGCATATGCTGGCTAGAACTGAGATGTGCTTCCTGAAAACCACGTGCACGCTTGATCTTCACAACAGCAAGATCATAATCGAAATTATATTGGTCTAAAATGCCAATGACAACTCGATCACTGGGAAGACGCACTTTAATCTGCACCGATAAAGCAAGAATAGGTTAACTGGATGGCAGTATATTAATAAGCAAGGAAAAGAAATACAGGCAAGTTGGAAGCACCAACCGTCAAGTTATCAGTAATCCCACCATATAAAGATCCAACTAGATTAGCTGAAGTCAGAATAGTTGTTGTATCCGCACATAAGTTTTTAATAAATATTCCCGTGCATTCAGATACAACCGCATCTCCTACAAATGATAATAGTTTCCACCATTAATGGCTGAAATACAGGTATGGAAAATTGTAAGCATATGCCAATATATACTTACCATTGAATGAAGCAAGAGAAACGATAGTTTCTGATAGTTCTGAGACTATCTGTTTCGTGAGATTGCTCGAGATATCTCCACGGGATTTAACCAAGTTACCAAATCGATCTTCAGAGGCACCTAGATGGATGGATCCCAGTTAATTATATAAACATGCATGGTACAGGTTAAACAGTTGTAAGTGCTACAACAGTTTGGCCGCATAAATGTTTGCAGGGGAATCAAAGCACAAAAAATCAACAACTGACATTGCTGAAGTGCTGCTCTGCTAGCATTTTGCTTTTTATTCAACTGTGCTATGTTTCTGCCTCTTCCATTGCTCTTGGTTTTCTGCATCTTCCCAACCCTGCTATGATGAAACAATCGAAATGGCATTTATAAGAACAAGTAGAGTAGTTGTAAAAGCCATTATACTGGACACTATCTTGACATTAAATACTCCCTCCCATAATATAAGTGTCGGGGCTTTAGTTCAAATTTGGACTAGATTGAACTAAAGTCCCGGCGGAGGGAGAATATAATATATAAGAAAGGAAAAAATACAAGTATTTCATGAAAAAACACAAAAGTGATGACCAAATAATGAGAAAAGTAACCCTATTGACATCAAACGCCTAACCTGAACAGAAAGTGCAAAACAGGATAAGATGACAGACAAGAAAACGGGGTTATTTAGCGATTGCAAACATCTAAGAGCATGTCTAACATATCTTGTATTCGCTCGCCCCGTATCAAGCGAATACAGGGCCTGTATCAAAAAAATTGGCACGCACGAACCATTCCATTTAGTAGACCCCTTATTTCACCCCGTATTTTTAAAAATGTAAAGCGCGGGAGAATTCTCATAGATAGTTCTTCATAGATCATAGATAGAGGATACACAAAATTGCGCGATCCTACTGGATCACGACTTCTACAATGCTAGGGATGCGCCATGGCTACCGCCGCTACCGCCTAGTCGTCGAGGAGCTCCCCTCGCCCGCCTCCTCCGTTGGAGCTCTCCACGCGGCCTTCCACGCGCGCTCCTGCTCCCACGCGCTCCGCCACTTCTCGAATTCGCCGCCGCTCATCGGCTTCAACGGCGGGTCGACCTTGTGGTAGCGGCCGCCCTCCGCGAAGTCCCGGAGCTTCGGCGGCATCCACTCGGACCCGACGTACTTGCAGACCGCACGCCGACTCCCGGCGAAGGAGTTTTTGCAGTGGCGGCGCCACGCCTCCTCCACCGTGGCCGGCTCGCGGGAACGGTTCGATCCGGCGGCGGGCGAGAGGCAGCTCCTACGAGGTGCGCTCATGGCTGGCGGCGGTGGAAATGTGGCGGCGTGTGTGTGGGAATTGCTCGCCGGAGTGGTGGCGGCGCACGGTGGGGCTAGGGTTGCGAGTGAGGGGTTGGACCCCCACTCGCACCTTCACCCTCTATTTGTAGGGGCGGCGGGGTGGGTTTGATGGGCCCCGTATTCTGCCGATACCGGCCCGAATACGGGGCCTGCTAGACGGCCCATTTCGCCCTCATCCCCTATCCCGCCGGAATAATACAGGGTACCGGCGTTTTGAGGGGCCTGCTAGACATGCTCTAAGAGGCTGCTTGTGCTTGGATCCTTTTCCCAAATAGAAATTGCCAACTTTGTGCCCAAAGAAAGGAAGTGCCGATGTGAAAAGCTAGCAGTGATCCTAGCATCTTTGATACTTCTAAACTAAGAGATCAGCTCTAATGGCTGCGATTTTGCAGAAAAGCTAGTAAAAATATCTATCCGGAAGCTGTTATACTCGAATTAATGCAGATGGAGGTAACTCGGTTGCCTCACCCTAATGGCAACGTGATGAATGTATATTCGGTAAGTTAAGAGAGATCCAAACGAACAACCATGAAAATCTCGCTATCGGGAGCAAGGGAACCAACAACAAGACTTGGCATCCTAGCAAGGCGAGGCCGGGCATGACAGTCGAGCATGCCCTAAGTCAACTAAATTTCATAAAGATTTTTAGGTTTGGGGTACTTAGAGTTTGCGGTAGGGATTACCTTACTCCGGCGAGTTGACCAGCGGTGGCGGTATGGGCAGAGGACTGCGTGGTGGCAGAGGGGCAGGGCTTTGGGCGAGGAGGCGGAGGAGAGAGGGCGTCCATCTGGCGCGGGCTGCGCACCGGGAGGAGCGAAGGAGTGACGGCGCACGAGCCCTAGCTTCTAATCACAGGTTACACATAAAAATCTAAAAGATACGACTTAAATGCCAAGAGCCTCTCAAAAAGCAGCAAAAAGAAGACCTAGTGTCCGCCACATCAGAAGGCAATATTATGTTCGTATATCCTTCCTATCACCAAATTAAATCACACAGCAACTATATCAATCAGCACACACGCACATGATGAGTAGTAAAATCATGGAAAAAATAACGCGCTATTTCGGCGCTAATAGCACGTTATAGCGCTGGAATGATGTAGCGCTGCTGCTACAAGGAAGCGATCATTGTAGCGGGAATTTTGTTTTATCGAAATTCTTCTTCCGTGGTGTTAGTGCTGCTGCTACAAGGAAGTGATATCATTGTAGCGGGAATTTTGTTTTATTGTAATTCTTCTTCTTTATTTGGTTGTGTGCATCTGTATTGCTAATAGGAAAGTACGTTGTTGCAGAGATTGGATGTAATTGGTATCTCTGTGATATTAGTATATACTCTTTATCAAAAAATTCACCTCCGTTTAGTAGTATGGGACAAATTGCTTGACATCTTGTCACGATCAACAGGGGAAACACCGTCAGGAAAAACTGTAAATGCCAGAAGAGGTCAAGTACTTATTGGGAAATACATCTCTTGGGATAAAGTTTCTTGTAGTCGTTTTGCGCACCAAATAGGGTAAGTTATACATATAACTAATTAATTATCTAAAAATATTGGGTAATTAATCTATCAGATAATTAATTGATGGTTTATTTTCACGGAATGCTTGCATATAATGGAAGTTTCTTTCTAACGATCTGGATTTTGCAGTCATGGTTTGTTTCGACTTACCAGAAGACAACATAATGCATTTTGTTCCGATGCAGCAAGAAGTTGTTTCGGACAACTAGAGAATTTGCTCCCTTGATAACTGGAAATTGGGTCGGTCATTAATTTGATGTAGCCCCGCCTATCGTCGACACTACACCATGGCCAAGGAGTCCCCCAAGTGGACCAACAACACAAACCCCCGCCATATATGTCAAGGTGAACTCTTTCCTCTCTATGGTCGACCTCAACACCAGAGGCGGATCCAAGGGGGGGCGAGCGGTGGCCAGGCCCCCCCTATGCTTCGGCCACCCCCAACAAATTTCAGCAGGGGCTAGTTGTATCGCGTGTAGGTAGTTTCGTTTGTTAAGGGTGATTAATATACGGCCATTAACAGAAGTCCACTAGTACACGTATTTTTGCAAGGGGCCAATAGCTGAACGGGCTAACTAGCCAAGCCCAAACCCCACGATGGCAATGGGCTAGCACGTATTTCTCTAGGAGAGTAATCATGGACACCGTTTGTACTCGATTGTCGTCATCCCATTAGGCGCCTAGGGCATACCAGCAGCCGCCATTAGCTGGGAGAGCATTGGATTTGGACACATCCTCGTTGCTGTAACATCAACGAAGGCGTCGGTGCCGGCCGCTTGCCCGTCGACGATGCCTTGATTTCCCGAGCCTCAAATCCGGCGGCACGGCCATGCGTGTAATCGCTCTCAGATCTAAGAGCATCTCCAGTCGCGTCCCCCAAACCGTCCCCCAAAGCGATTTGGGGCGCGCCGGACAAAAAAAGCATTCCAGCCGCGTCCCCCAAAGCCCATTTTTGTCCGGCGCGCCCCGATACGGTGTCCGGCGCCACGAGCCCGTCCCCGTCCCACAGGGGACGCTCCGGGGACGCCGGACACAACGAAAAGCGAGGCCAACCGACGCGGGCCCGACCCGTCAGCGGCACAGGGAAAATTCGTCTCACACTCCCGCCAAATTCCGCCGCTCCCGCCAAATCGCGCCTATACCGCCGCGCACAGGCCTCCCAAAACATATCCTGCCGCCGATTCATTTCTCCTATCCCGCCGATTTCTTTCTCCCTCCCGCCGTGCACCCGCCGCCGCTACCCTCTCCCCATTCCATGGCGCCGCCGACAGCCCCCAAAAAGATGGCGAAGAAAGCGGCCAAGAAGCCGCCGGGCAATGCGACGATAGGGGCGAAAGCGCCGTTCGCGAAGCCGCGGAAGGCGCCGGCTCCGAAGAGGAAGCCTGAAGGAATGACCGAAGATGAATGGCAGCAAGATTGCCTGCGCCGGAAGCTATCGACGGCGGAACGGAAAGGACGGAGGGCGGCGGAGCTGGAGAAGAAGGCTCTGGCGGCGCGCCGGCACCGCGCACATAATCGCCGGGTGTATCGCCGCCACCAACGCGAGCCCATATAGTACGAACGTGCCGGTGTACGTTCCGGGAGTCTTCTCTCCGTCGCAAGCCGCCTTCTACAACGACGGCCCCTCCGCCACTCCCGGGTGCGTGACGCCTAACTTGTCGCCGCACTACCAGGATGCGCTGCCGCACGGCGGCTTCAACCCCAACAACCTCTACTCCCCGGCGTACGAGCAACGCGAGCCAGGACCCGGTCCGGACGGCGGCCCTTTCACCGGTCGCAGGGGTCCGCTCGAATACGACGGCGCCGGTGCTGAGGAGGACGACGGGGTTGAGGAGTAGGACGACGAGGAAGAGGACGGGGTGGAGGACGACGAGGAGGACGACGATGAGTCGTGGGCGACGGTGAGCCATGACTCCATCATCGACGCCAACCAAAAAGGCGGGAAGTATTGGGCGAGGATCAAGGCCGAGTTCGATGAGCGCAAGCTCATCAACAGCGACTACCGGAAAGTGACAATGAAGAGGAGCCAGAAGGCAATGTCGACGCGATGGGCCATCATCCAGGGCGTCGGTGAACTCCTTCCATGGGTACCATCACGACTTAGAGACCAGAGGCGACAGCGGCGCCGACGTCGCCCAACTGGTACGACTCTTTCTTCCATAATCCGTAGCGCCTACATTGTGTTCGATGAAATGACTCTGCTTCCTTTGGTTAGTTTGATAGGGCCATGGATATGTACTCGAGGAACTCGGATGGGCATAAGCCGTTCGCGCTGATGCATTGCTATAGGAAGCTCAAAATGAATGAGAAATGGCGGCTGACGCGCCTGTCGCTGTCCAAGGGGAAGGACGCCATTGATCTGGACGCGCCGCTGGCAACGTCGGCAGGGCGTCCTACTGGCAACAAGGCTGCCAAGGCCGCCTTGGCCGACGCTGCATCGTCTGAGAAGACGTAGGCGTCGATCACGAAATGCCTCGCCGACGTCTCCTCGACCTTTATCTCCCGCGACAAGAAGGCCGACCAAAGGTGGGCCGAGCTGCTCAAGAGGCAAGAGGAGAAGCTGGAGCTCAAGAAACGCAGGGACGACATGTCCCTGCCGAGAACGTCGACAGAGGGAATGTCTCCCCGGACGCGAGCGGCGCACAACTTCTTCAAAGGCCGGATCCTTGACGACATCGAAGCCAAAATGGCGGCGGCGGACGCGGCGGCCCCGGCAGCGGCATCGGCATCGGCGGCAGCGGCAGCGCAGCAAGAGCAGGCTGACGCGTCTTGTACCTGCTACACCTGCGTCGGCCTCCGCGTCGGCGACGGAGCGGACACACCATGCACAGGAACAGGCAGATCGCGACGAGGTCGTCGTGCTCGACGGGCCTGCGTCGACTCGGGACACGACGCCGTCGACCAACCCCTTCTTCTAATTTGCATGCACCACCGGTCCGTAATATGATCGCGCGCCCGATTACTTTGATCGATCGCCGCTACTCGATCGCGACGAACCGGCGGGAACGATCTCTTTTGAATGCATCAATTTGAATTTCTGATTGGGGGCGGCGTTTGGGGGACGCGGCTGGGGAGCGACGTCCCCCAAACGCGGCACGAACAAAACACGTCCCCCAAACGCTCGATCCGGCGCGGTTTGGGGGACGGTTTGGGGGACGCGACTGGAGATGCTCTAAGGTATTTTGTATTGAATCGATTACAAAGTACTGTTAGTTAATTAGTATTTTGCTACATTGTTCCAAAATTACAAACTACTAGTTAGGAGTATTCAGTCTAGTTCTAAATTAATTAATTAACGTGGAATTGATCGGCAAGAGACAATCAAGTGCCAGTTTGGTATTATAAAGGTAAATCTTACTAGGAGAGGAGATATCGCGGATTTATTTTGATTGGTACGCATACCTCAGATTAAAACATTGTGGTACAATTCCAAAATAACCCAAAACAGAGAGCACAAAGTATGGTATATTGTTGTGTTATCCTACATTCTCGCCCCCCCTATGCTCAAATCCTGGATCCGCCCCTGCTCAACACCAACTTGAATGGTATGCTACCTCATGCCTATCATCATTGTGTCTATAGGTGCCGACATCGACAAGAACCAAGAGAGAAGGAACTCCCATGGTGCAAGGAAGAGAGAAGAAGAAGAAGAGAAGAAGGAAGAGGAAGAAGAGGCGGGAGGAAGAGGCCCAGCCGGCCCAGAAGCCGGCCAAACCGGGCCCCAGGCCGGCCAGGCCGGTCCCAGGGCTGGTCAGACCGGGCCCCAGACCGGATCCACCCCGGTGACAACCGGCGTCGTACCGGAACCAACCAGGGAAACTTTTGCGAACTTCCCGGTTGGCGGCCGGTTGACCGGCCCTGGCGCCCGGCAGCCCGGTCCCAGGCCCGGTTGGAACCCGGTTGACCGGATTTCACGGGACAGACTCGACCAGAAACGGCCCGAGTCGATCAACCGCGTACCTTTTCGACCCAAGTCGCCTTGTACCTCTATATAAGCACCTAGGTCATCCCCTTTACTCCTTAGACAAGATTTAGGCTTAGACATGGATTTGAGCTTTGTCTCCCTAGGGTTTCATCCCCTTTGTATCAAGGCTACCCTTGTTGGATGATTGGATTTGGTGTGTGAGATTCTAGTGCTACCCACTCTCTCTCCCACTCCTAGATTCATCTCCCTCACCGATCTCTCACCTCGGAATTCTACCGCGTGCCTCTTCCGGGTTGATTCTATTGGCGTGGTCCATCGAGCCACGAGGGTAAGTATCGATTGTATCGGGTAGGTGTGCGTGCGTGAGTTCCTCGTGTTCTTCGTGTTCATCGTGTTCTTCGCGCTCTCCCTCTCTTTCCCCTTTGGATTTCGGGTCAACCGCGAGATCGGGCCACACACGGGGTCTTAGACCTCATCATATGGTATCAGCAGCCTTTGGTTTCCGCGGATTTGACCCCCCACCCACCCAATTTCATCTCTGAAAAAATTTCCCCAAAAATCCCCAAAAATAGCCCTAAATTGCCTTTTGACGGATCTGCGATTTCGTTGCGTTTTGAGTGGTTTTGGTCCATGGATTCGGTGTTATTGTGCTTGATCTACTATTTCCCCAACTTCTAGCCCCCAATTCCATCGTTTTCCTTCGATTTGGGTCGATTTGGACGAGTTTGGCTCAAGAACACGTGCAGCCGGTTGAGAAATCCGGTCAACCGGGCTGCAGACCGGGCCGGCCGGCGCCCGAGCCGGTCAACCGGGCGCCCAACCGGGCGCCAACCGGGCCAGAACCCGGTCAACCGGGCGGCAGATCGGGCCAGCCGGCGCCAGGGCCGGTCAACCGGCCGCCAACCGGGCGCCACCACTCCCACCTCCGCCGCCGACCACCACCACTCCTCTCCACCACCGGCAAGCTCCGTCACCCCCGCAGACCACCGGTACACACCACCGCGGCCCCATAACCACCGCCGAAATCGCAAGAGCATCGACACCACCCACCACCGGCTTACCACCGCCACCACCGCCAAGCTACTTTGACCCTTTTCTTCCGCTAACTTGTGTTTGCTTGTTTCGGTTTGAGTGCCTTGTTTGTGAAACTAACCCGCAGCTCCGAAGCAAGCGACGACATCCGAGGCACCCCGAACTTGCAACCGTACTCTTGACATCACCGCCATCATCGCAAGTTGTGTGTTCATCACCGCCTAACATCTTAGGTATAACTTGCATTCCCATTGTAACCCCTCTTCTTTTGCGATCTATCCTATCGAGCATTGCTTATTGAGTGTTGCGAGACATTGCACGTGGCCCCGATTGTGAGGTGTGTGTATAGTGTGGAGTCAAGCTTATAAGCAAGTACTCGTGTGGCAAAATAGCAAAAGCGAGCTAACGCTAACATAGAGCGAGAAAAAGAAAGAAAAGCACAAAAAGAGTGCAAGTGCCATCATACATACCAAAGTGTACAAAGTGCCACCATAGATACAAAAGAGTGCAAGTGCCACCAAATACAAAAGAGAAAAAGCTTTTAAGCAAAAGAGAGAAAAGAGAAGAGAGGCCGCGTGTGAATCTTGTTGTCTCTTCGTTTGCAACCAAAGCTTTGCCTCTCCTTGTGTTAGTGTGACACCGAGCACCCTTGCTTAAGGGCTTCTTACACTTTTCCGCTTATTCCTTGGTCGCACTAACCCCGTTCATCTCGTGTGTGCGTTCCATATCTTTTCTGTGTTTATAGTGATCATCGCTTTGACATTTGAGTTTTTGGATCTTACCCACCCTTAACAACAAACTTGATTTCGGATTTCATCTTTTGGCTTTCCACCATACTCACCTAACACCATATTTGCTAGCTTTTGCGTGTGTCTTTGTGTGAGTGCCTGCTGCGTGTAATTGACACGTCCGTTGGGAACCCCAAGAGGAAGGTGTGATGCGCACAGCGGCAAGTTTCCCTCAGTAAGAAACCAAGGTTTAATCGAACCAGTAGGAGTCAAGAAGCACGTTGAAGGTTGATGGCGGCGGGATGTAGTGCGGCGCAACACCGGAGATTCCGGTGCCAACGTGGAACCTGCACAACACAACCAAAGTACTTTGCCCCAACGAAACAGTGAGGTTGTCAATCTCACCGGCTTGCTGTAACAAAGGATTAACCGTATTGTGTGGAAGATGATTGTTTGCAAGAAAACGAGTAAAAACAAGTATTGCAGCAGATTTGTATTTCAAGTATAAAAGAATGGACCGGGGTCCACAGTTCACTAGAGGTGTCTCTCCCATAAGATAAAAGCATGTTGGGTGAACAAATTACAGTCGGGCAATTGACAAATAGAGAGGGCATAACAATGCACATACATGTCATGATAAGTATAGTGAGATTTAATTGGGCATTACGACAAAGTACATAGACCGCCATCCAACCGCATCTATGCCTAAAAAGTCCACCTTCAGGTTATCATCCGAACCCCTTCCAGTATTAAGTTGCAAAGCAACAGACAATTGCATTAAGTATGGTGCGTAATGTAATCAACAACTACATCCTTAGACATAGCATCAATGTTTTATCCCTAGTGGCAACAGCACAACACAACCTTAGAACTTTCTGTCACTGTCCCAAGTATCAATGGAGGCATGAACCCACTATCGAGCATAAATACTCCCTCTTGGAGTTAAGAGCAAAAACTTGGCCGAGCCTCTACTAATAACGGAGAGCATGCAAGATCATAAACAACACATAGGTAATAACTTGATAATTAACATAACATGGTATTCTCTATCCATCGGATCCCGACAAACACAACATATAGCATTACGGATAGATGATCTTGATCATGTTAGGCAGCTCACAAGATCCAACAATGAAGCACAATGAGGAGAAGACAACCATCTAGCTACTGCTATGGACCCATAGTCCAGGGGTGAACTACTCACTCATCACTCCGGAGGCGACCATGGCGGTGAAGAGTCCTCCGGGAGATGAATCCCCTCTCCGGCGGGGTGCCGGAGGAGATCTCCAGAATCCCCCGAGATGGGATTGGCGGCGGCGGCGTCTCTGGAAGGTTTTCCGTATCGTGGCTCTCGGTACTGGGGTTTTCGCGACGGAGGCTTTAAGTAGGCGGAAGGGCAACGTGGGGGCCACACGAGGGCCCCACACCCTAGGTCGGCGCGGCCGGGGCCCGGGCCGCGCCGCCCTATGGTGGCGGCGCCTCGTGGCCCCACTTCGACTCCTCTTCGGTCTTCCGGAAGCTTCGTGGCAAAATAGGACCCCGGGCGTTGATTTCGTCCAATTCCGAGAATATTTCGTTACTAGGATTTCTGAAACCAAAAACAGCAGAAAACGAGCAATCGGCTCTTCGGCATCTTGTTAATAGGTTAGTTCCAGAAAATGCACGAATATGACATAAAGTGTGCATAAAACATGTAGATATCATCAATAATGTGGCATGGAACATAAGAAATTATCGATACGTCGGAGACGTATCAGCATCCCCAAGCTTAGTTCTGCTCATCCCGAGCAGGTAAAACGATAACAAAGATAATTTCTGAAGTGACATGCCATCATAACCTTGATCATACTATTTGTAAACATATGTAATGAATGCAGCGATCAAAACAATGGTAATGACATGAGTAAACAAGTGAATCATAAAGCAAAGACTTTTCATGAATAGTACTTCAAGACAAGCATCAATAAGTCTTGCATAAGAGTTAACTCATAAAGCAATAAATCAAAGTAAAGGTATTGAAGCAACACAAAGGAAGATTAAGTTTCAGCGGTTGCTTTCAACTTATAACATGTATATCTCATGGATAATTGTCAACATAGAGTAATATAACAAGTGCAATATGCAAGTATGTAGGAATCAATGCACAGTTCACACAAGTGTTTGCTTCTTGAGATGGAGAGAGATAGGTGAACTGACTCAACATAAAAGTAAAGAGAATGGTCCTTCAAAGAGGAAAGCATCGATTGCTATATTTGTGCTAGAGCTTTTATTTTGAAAACATGAAACAATTTTGTCAACGGTAGTAATAAAGCATATGAGTTATGAAAATTATATCTTACAAGTTGCAAGCCTCATGCATAGTATACTAATAGTGCCCGCACCTTGTCCTAATTAGCTTGGACTACCGGATCATCGCAATACATATGTTTTAACCAAGTGTCACAATGGGGTACCTCCATGCCGCCTGTACAAAGGTCTAAGGAGAAAGCTCGCATTTTGGATTTCTCGCTTTTGATTATTCTCAACTTAGACATCCATACCGGGACAACATGGACAACGAGATAATGGAATCCTCTTTAATGCATAAGCATGTGGCAACAATTATTATTCTCATATGAGATTGAGGATATATGTCCAAAACTGAAACTTCCACCATGAATCATGGCTTTAGTTAGCGGCCCAATGTTCTTCTCTAACAATATGCATGCTCCAACCATTAAGGTGGTAGATCTCTCTTACTTCGGACAAGACGGACATGCATAGCAACTCACATGATATTCAACAAAGAATAGTTGATGGCATCCCCGAAACATGGTTATCGCACAACAAGCAACTTAATAAGAGATAAAGTGCATAAGTACATATTCAATACCACAATAGTTTTTAAGCTATTTGTCCCATGAGCTATATATTGCAAAGGTGAATGATGGAATTTTAAAGGTAGCACTCAAGCAATTTACTTTGGAATGGCGGATAAATACCATGTAGTAGGTAGGTATGGTGGACACAAATGGCATAGTGGTTGGCTCAAGGATTTTGGATGCATGAGAAGTATTCCCTCTCGATACAAGGTTTAGGCTAGCAAGGTTATTTGAAACAAACACAAGGATGAACGGTGCAGCAAAACTCACATAAAAGACATATTGTAAACATTATAAGACTCTACACCGTCTTCCTTGTTGTTCAAAACTCAATACTAGATATTATCTAGACTCTAGAGAAACCAAATATGCAAACCAAATTAGCAAGCTCTAAGTGTTTCTTCATTAATGGGTGCAAAGTATATGATGCAAGAGCTTAAACATGAGCACAACAATTGCCAAGTATCAAATTATTCAAGACATTTTAGAGTTACTACATGTAGTATTTTCCAATTCCAACCATATAACAATTTAACGAAGAAGAAACTTCGCCATGAATACTATGAGTAGAGCCTAAGGACATACTTGTCCATATGCTACATTGGAGCGTGTCTCTCTCCCACAAAGTGAATGCTAGGATCCATTTTATTCAAACAAAACAAAAACAAAAACAAACCGACGCTCCAAGCAAAGTGCATAAGATGTGACGGAATAAAAATATAGTTTCGGGGGAGGAACTCGATAATGTTGTCGATGAAGAAGGGGATGCCTTGGGCATCCCCAAGCTTAGACGCTTGAGTCTTCTTAGAATATGTAGGGGTGAACCACCGGGGCATCCCCAAGCTTAGAGCTTTCACTCTCCTTGATCATATTGTATCATACTCCTCTCTTGATCCTTGAAAACTTCCTCCACACCAAACTCGAAACAACTCATTAGAGGGTTAGTGCACAATAAAAATTAACATGTTCAGAGGTGACACAATCATTCTTAACACTTCTGGACATTGCATAAAGCTACTTGGACATTAATGGATCAAAGAAATTCATCCAACATAGCAAAAGAGGCAATGCGAAATAAAAAGCAGAATCTGTCAAAACAGAACAGTCCGTAAAGATGGATTTTATTAGGGCACCAGACTTGCTCAAATGAAAATGCCCAAATTTAATGAAAGTTGCGTACATATCTGAGGATCACTCACGTAAATTGGCATAATTTTCTGAGTTACCTACAGAGAATTAGACCCAAATTCGTGACAGCAAAGAAATCTGTTTCTGCGCAGTAATCCAAATCTAGTATTTACTTTACTATCAAAGACTTTACTTGGCACAACAAAACATAAAACTAAGATAAGGAGAGGTTGCTACAGTAGTAAACAACTTCCAAAACTCAAATATAAAACAAAAATACTGTAGTAAAAACATGGGTTGTCTCCCATAAGCGCTTTTCTTTAACGCCTTTCAGCTAGGCGCAGAAAGTGTATATCAAGTAACATCAAGAGACGAAGTATCAACATCATAATTTGTTCTAATAATAGAATCATAAGGTAACTTCATTCTCTTTATAGGGAAGTGTTCCATACCTTTCTTGAGAGGAAATTGATATTTAATATTACCTTCCTTCATATCAATAGTAGCACCAACGGTTCGAAGAAAAGGTCTTCCCAATATAATGGGGCAAGATGCATTGCATTCAATATCCAAGACAACAAAATCAACGGGGACAAGGTTATTGTTAACCATAATATGAACATTATCAACTCTCCCCAAAGGTTTCTTTTTAGCATTATCAGCGAGATTAACATCCAAATAGCAGTTTTTCAATGGTGGCAAGTCAAGCATATCATAGACTTTCTTAGGCATAACAGAAATACTTGCACCAAGATTACATAAAGCATTACAATCAAAATCTTTGACCCTCATTTTAATGATGGGCTCCCAACCATCTTCTAGCTTTCTAGGAATAGAAGTTTCAAGTTTTAGTTTCTCTTCTCTAGCTTTTATGAGAGCATTTGTAATATGTTTTGTGAAAGCCAAGTTTACAGCGCTAGCATTGGGACTTTTAGCAAGTTTTTGTAAGAACTTTATAACTTCAGAGATGTGGCAATCATCAAAATCTAAATCATTACAATTTAAAGCAATGGGATTATCATCCCCAAGGTTGGAAAAAATTTCAGCGAGTTTTATCACGAGCGGTTTCAGCAGTTTTAGCAGTTTCGAGTAATTTTGCGCGCTTTGCACTAGGAGTAGAAACATTGCCAACACCAATTATTTTACCATTGATGGTAGGAGGTGCAGCAACATGTGAATCATTAGCATTGCTAGTGGTGGTAATAGTCCAAACTTTAGCTATATTTTTCTCTTTAGCTAGTTTTTCATTTTCTTCTCTATCCCACCTAGCGCGCAGTTCAGCCATTAATCTTATATTCTCATTAATTCTAACTTGGATGGCATTTGCTGTAGTAATAATTTTATTTTCAATATCCTCATTAGGCATAACTTTCGATTTCAAAAGATCAACATCAGAGGCAAGACTATCAACTCTAGAAGCAAGAATATCAATTTTATTGAGCTTTTCCTCAACAGATTTGTTAAAGGCAGTTTGTGTACTAATAAATTCTTTAAGCATAGCTTCAAGTCCAGGGGGTATATTCCTATTATTGTTGTAAGAATTCCCATAAGAATTAGCATAACCGTTACCATTATTATAAGGATATGGCCTATAGTTATTACTAGAATTGTTCCGATAAGCATTGTTGTTGAAATTATTATTTTTAATGAAGTTTACATCAACATGTTCTTCTTGGGCAACCAATGAAGCTAACGGAACATTATTAGGATCAACATTAGTCCTATCATTCACAAGCATAGACATAATAGCATCAATCTTATCATTCAAGGAAGAGGATTCTTCGACGGAATTTACCTTCTTACCTTGTGGAGCTCTTTCCGTGTGCCATTCAGAGTAATTAATCATCATATTATCAAGGAGCTTTGTTGCTTCACCAAGAGTGATGGACATAAAGGTACCTCCAGCAGCTGAATCCAATAAATTCCGCGAAGAAAAATTTAGTCCTGCATAGAAGGTTTGGATGATCATCCAAGTAGTCGAGTCCATGGGTTGGGCAATTTTTAACCAAAGATTTCATTCTTTCCCAAGCTTGAGCAACATGTTCATTATCCAATTGTTTAAAATTCATTATGCTACTCCTCAAAGATATAATTTTAGCAGGGGGATAATATCTACCAATAAAAGCATCCTTGCATTTAGTCCAGGAATCAATACTATTCTTAGGCGAGAGATAGCAACCAATCTTTAGCTCTTCCTCTTAATGAGAAAGGAAACAATTTTAATTTAATAATGTCACCATCTACATCTTTATACTTTTGCATTTCACATAGTTGAACAAAATTATTGAGATGGGCAGCAACATCATCGGAACTAACACCAGAAAATTGCTCTCGCATAACAAGATTCAGTAAAGCAGGTTTAATTTCAAAGAATTCTGCTGTAGTGGCAGGTGGAGCAATAGGTGTGCATAGGAAATCATTATTATTTGTGGTTGTGAAGTCACACAACTTAGTGTTTTCAGGGGTGGCCATTTTAGCAGTAGTAAATAAAGCAAACTAGATAAAGTAAATGCAAGTTACTAATTTTTTTGTGTTTTTGATATAGCGAACAAGATAGTAAATAAAGTAAAACTAGCAACTAATTTTTTTGTGTTTTGATATAATGCAGCAAACAAAGTAGTAAATAAAATAAAGCAAGACAAAAACAAAGTAAAGAGATTGAGAAGTGGAGACTCCCCTTGCAGCGTGTCTTGATCTCCCCGGCAACGGCCCCAAAAATTTGCTTCTGGCGTACGGTTGACGTGGGAGATGGAAATCTTTGTGGTGTAACTTTTCTTCAGGTCCCCGACAACGGCGCCAGAAATTTGCTTGATGCGTGTAATTGACACGTCCGTTGGGAACCCCAAGAGGAAGGTGTGATGCGCACAGCGGCAAGTTTCCCTCAGTAAGAAACCAAGGTTTAATCGAACCAGTAGGAGTCAAGAAGCACGTTGAAGGTTGATGGCGGCGGGATGTAGTGCGGCGCAACACCGGAGATTCCGGCGCCAACGTGGAACCCGCACAACACAACCAAAGTACTTTGCCCCAACGAAACAGTGAGGTTGTCAATCTCACCGGCTTGCTGTAACAAAGGATTAACCGTATTGTGTGGAAGATGATTGTTTGCAAGAAAACGAGTAAAAACAAGTATTGCGAGCAGATTTGTATTTCGAGTATAAAAGAATGGACCGGGGTCCACAGTTCACTAGAGGTGTCTCTCCCATAAGATAAAAGCATGTTGGGTGAACAAATTACGGTCGGGCAATTGACAAATAGAGAGGGCATAACAATGCACATACATGTCATGATAAGTATAGTGAGATTTAATTGGGCATTACGACAAAGTACATAGACCGCCATCCAACTGCATCTATGCCTAAAAAGTCCACCTTCAAGTTATCATCCGAACCCCTTCCAGTATTAAGTTGCAAAGCAACAGACAATTGCATTAAGTATGGTGCGTAATGTAATCAACAACTACATCCTTAGACATAGCATCAATGTTTTATCCCTAGTGGCAACAGACACAACACAACCTTAGAACTTTCCATCATCTGTCCCGGTATCAATGGAGGCATGAACCCACTATCGAGCATAAATACTCCCTCTTGGAGTTAAGAGCAAAAACTTGGCCGAGCCTCTACTAATAACGGAGAGCATGCAAGATCATAAACAACACATAGGTAATAACTTGATAATTAACATAACATGGTATTCTCTATCCATCGGATCCCGACAAACACAACATATAGCATTACGGATAGATGATCTTGATCATGTTAGGCAGCTCACAAGATCCAACAATGAAGCACAATGAGGAGAAGACAACCATCTAGCTACTGCTATGGACCCATAGTCCAGGGGTGAACTACTCACTCATCACTCCGGAGGCGACCATGGCGGTGAAGAGTCCTCCGGGAGATGAATCCCCTCTCCGGCGAGGTGCCGGAGGAGATCTCCAGAATCCCCCGAGATGGGATTGGCGGCGGCGGCGTCTCTGGAAGGTTTTCCGTATCGTGGCTCTCGGTACTGGGGTTTTCGCGACGGAGGCTTTAAGTAGGCGGAAGGGCAACGTGGGGGGCCACACGAGGGCCCCACACCCTAGGTCGGCGCGGCCAGGGCCTGGGCCGCGCCGCCCTATGGTGGCGGCGCCTCGTGGCCCCACTTCGACTCCTCTTCGGTCTTCCGGAAGCTTCGTGGCAAAATAGGACCATGGGCGTTGATTTCGTCCAATTCCGAGAATATTTCGTTACTAGGATTTCTGAAACCAAAAACAGCGAGAAAACAGCAATCGGCTCTTCGGCATCTTGTTAATAGGTTAGTTCCAGAAAATGCACGAATATGACATAAAGTGTGCATAAAACATGTAGATATCATCAATAATGTGGCATGGAACATAAGAAATTATCGATACGTCGGAGACGTATCAGTGCCCAATACAATTGTTCTAACTCTCGGTTTGTTGGATCACCCCAATCTTGTCATACCACGGTAAGATTGCGAGGTAGTGTTCTTCCACTAACATACACCATATAGATACCATCGTGCTAACATGGATAGCGAAGATGAGGATACGGAGGACTACATGGAGCACTTCGAGGAGGATGCCTCCTCAAGCACCGGGGATGTGGAGGAACATGTGGAGCTCGACACCGACTCTAGCTCCGCAAGCATCTTCGACATGTTCGACATCAAGGAGCTCTACTTCGACAATGGCTCAACAAGCACGGACGACATGGTGGAGCACCACCTTGAGGACGACATCGACGAGCTCTACATCGACACTTGCTCAACAAGCATGGACGACATGTTGGCGCACCACCACGAGGACGACATCGACCCCACCATGTTCTCCGCCGATGCTCCCACATACCCCTACTTGGCCCATGGAGCTACATATGAAGATCGAGGACCTCCCCGATGGCACCATCATATGGATCATCAAGAGCGTCCCCAACATGTTCGGCATCGACACACTTCTCCGAGCTCCACACGGCGCCATCATGAGAGTGCCTATGCACAAGATCATCGACATCACGGACATCATATGGAGCATCAAGAGCGCCCCCAACATGAGCCATCATCTAGGCATGGCAAGGACCGTCATCGACTCACACCATCTCATGATCGTCGTCGACCACCACCACCTCATGGTCTACATCGACATCCGTCCACACATGATCTTCGACGACACCACTCAAGACATGGTGATGAGGCAAGAAGACGAGAACCTCGACATGAAGACCTTCCTCATACGGCGACTTCTACCTCTTGTGCCACCACCACAATGGCCCCTACTTCGCCATACGCCTATGGACTCCGATGCTACAAGTGCAAGCAACAAGGCCATCCTCCACGGGAATGTCCCAATCTCCTATGTGAGGTGTGCAAGGCAAAGGGTCACATGGCATGGCAATGCACAACGCCAAGCGCCAAGAAGCTCTACTTCGACGAGCTCAATACACAAGTCTCCAAGATGCCACCACTTGAGGACGACTTAGGAGGCGAGGGAGTTGAGCATGGTGAGCATGAGAAGTTCCCTTCAACCAAGGAGGCGCATGGAGATGAGCAAGTCGAACCTACTCCTACATGCTTGATTGATGAGTTGGTACCAATCCCATGTGAGCATGAGAGCCACTTAGCCCACTTGAGCGAGAGTGATAGTGAGTTGAGTGACTTCCACCCCATATGTGAGTTTGAGTGCTTCCATTTGGAGGACATGAGTGATACACAAAGTGAGTTGAGAGAGGTAGATGATAGGTCCATAGAGGACATCGCATTTGCTAACACATTAACCTCTCCCTCGTTTGTGTCTTCTTATGTTGCACTAGGTTCCACGGAGGACGAGTTCCCGCTCATGGAGAAGATGTACATGGTGCATGAAGATGATGATATCTCACCATGCTTGCTCCAAGATGGACATGTCGACCACATGGATCCTCCTACTTCCACAACACCTACTTCACATGAGTCGGCCTACAAAGGTAACAACATAGGTGTTGATGATGCCATGATCCCACTAGTGGACATGATGACTTATGAGTGCATGCATGATTTTGATGATACATTTGCCACGTCACATGCTTCCTTCATATTCCCATGTGATGCTTTGCTTGATAACATTGTTGATCATGTGGAATTGATTGATTGTGATACCATGAACATGCCATGCTATGAGAGTTTCATATTTGCTCCGATTGCTTGCAATGATAATGATTATGATCATGGTTGTGTTGTGACACCCTTGATGAACACTTGCTCTTTACATAGGGTTGTCGACAACAATGATAACATGTTGAACATGCTTTGCCCAAAATGTTTGCACCATTCCATGATCCTTGCATCCAAGATTGTGAACAATTGCTCTTTCTTATGCTTGGTATGCAAGAATGCTTATTTCATTGTCCACGAGATGGCCCCCATAGCCTTCTCACTTTTTGATGATCATGAGTTACCACATGCCATGAATGCACCTTCTTGCCATTTGCACCATCGCCATGCATTCCATACTATCTTGATTGACACTAATGGTGATGTGCACAAGACTTGGACCATCATGATGGATGATGTGTTCCTCTACCATGCACACACGCTTTTTGTTTTGCTTCTTCCATGTGTAGGTACACGGACGACCGCTTCCACCGCCACGGAACATGAGTTGACGAAACGCGCAATTGAGAGCTACCCCAACAAGGGCCTTACCCATGGGATTCACACCAAAAGGTATGTTCCCAAAAGCCTTCGCCCTCGTGTGTTTTCGACTTGTCTTGTCGAGCTTTCGGTTTGGTCCAATTCCTCGTCACCTCTTTTGCCTCTTATGCAACATATCTTGACACATCTTGTTGGCACAATGGTTGTTGTATGTCTTGATGCTATCATCATACACTCCGATAATCTCAAGGACCATGTCATACATGTGAGAGACACCGTATGCATCTTGTGCCACATGTCACACAACAAGTTGCTCTTCTTTGGATTTCTCATTTCATCTTTGGCAATTGCAATGGATTCTTTCACACTTGAGGACACTCATACTCGGCTCAAGCCAACCATACTCTCCCAAGTTCGAAGTCTCCATCGCTTTGCCATTGCACATAACAATTTTGCCCCAAATTTTGCCGCCGACACTTGCCTTTTTTTTGTTCCACTTGTTTGGGACAATGCTACACCACACATTTTTGACACCTTACAACTCTTACATGCCCTACCACATTTTGGATACATCGACACTCTTTTGGTTCCCATTTTTGCCAAATGCCTCTTCGAGAAACGACTTGATGCTTCGTATTTGATTGAGAGCCTCTTGTTCGCCAATCACCAAATTGGCCTCCACAAGCTTTCCATTCGCAAGTTGTTTTTCCCCAAGCTCTTCTTCGACCGCGACTTTATCCCTCTACCACAACATGGGACAAGCGTCATGGACTACACCGTCGGTGAGGAGGAACAAGAGTCGAGGACGACTCTTCCCCAAGGGGGGGGAGATGATGTAGCCCCGCCTATCGTCGACACTACACCATGGCCAAGGAGTCCCCCAAGTGGACCAACAACACAAACCCCCGCCATATATGTCAAGGTGAACTCTTTCCTCTCTATGGTCGACCTCAACACCAACTTGAATGGTATGCTACCTCATGCCTATCATCATTGTGTCTATAGGTGCCGACATCGACAAGAACCAAGAGAGAAGGAACTCCCATGGTGCAAGGAAGAGAGAAGAAGAAGAAGGAAAGAAGAGAAGAAGGAAGAGGAAGAAGAGGCGGGAGGAAGAGGCCCAGCCGGCCCAGAAGCCGGCCAAACCGGGCCCCAGGCCGGCCAGGCCGGTCCCAGGGCCGGTCAGACCGGGCCCCAGACCGGATCCACCCCGGCGACAACCGGCGTCGTACCGGAACCAACCAGGGAAACTTTTGCGAACTTCCCGGTTGGTGTCCGGTTGACCGGCCCTGGCGCCCGGCAGCCCGGTCCCAGGCCCGGTTGGAACCCGGTTGACCGGATTTCACGGGACAGACTCGACCGGAAACGGCCCGAGTCGATCAACCGCGTACCTTTTCGACCCAAGTCGCCTTGTACCTCTATATAAGCACCTAGGTCATCCCCTTTACTCCTTAGACAAGATTTAGGCTTAGACATGGATTTGAGCTTTGTCTCCCTAGGGTTTCATCCCCTTTGTATCAAGGCTACCCTTGTTGGATGATTGGATTTGGTGTGTGAGATTCTAGTGCTACCCACTCTCTCTCCCACTCCTAGATTCATCTCCCTCACCGATCTCTCACCTCGGAATTCTACCACGTGTCTCTTTCGGGTTGATTCTATTGGCGTGGTCCATCGAGCCACGAGGGTAAGTATCGATTGTATCGGGTAGGTGTGCGTGCGTGAGTTCCTCGTGTTCTTCGTGTTCATCGTGTTCTTCGCGCTCTCCCTCTCTTTACCCTTTGGATTTCGGGTCAACCGCGAGATCGGGCCACACACGGGGTCTTAGAACTCATCATAATTTGTGTCAAATGTTTCAGTTGCGGCTGACCAAACCATTTCAGTAATCCAACTCTAACGTTTTAATGTCAAAAGTTTGATTCCAACTGAATGGTACTTTGTTTACACACAAAAAACAAATGATTTTTTTTCAAAACACAAATAGTTTGCTTCCACCTATCTACCAGAGGAGAACGATTTTGCGCAACTAAGTGCTTGTTCAACCTATATTTTCCCTCCTCTTTTTTCATGATTTGTTTTCAAAAATGTGAATGAGTAAGTGTTGTTAGCAAAACTCTACCATTTGCCGCTGATAATCCTTTGGAGGCCTGGAAACAACCGAACCTCTGGCTCACAGGATCGACATGTGTCCTTCCACACCACCTCACGTACATCTCTTCTTCTCTTCTCCTGCAGATCGCACCAAACCTGACACACTAAAATACATGGAGAGGACGACCTTCATCCACAGGGTGACTCCCTCAACAGTCACCGACGTCAGAGAAGTTACCCGTGGCAGAACGCCTCTTGCTATAGTCCCCAATGCCAGAGAAGTCGCCCGATGCGGTGCCCCTTGCATCATCTTTTGCCGGCGTTGGGGATGTCGCCCACAGAGGCGCCCCTTGCAGCATTCGCCGGCGTCACCGCAACAGTCGTCATCACGGAGAAGACAACACTCATAGCATATGCAACATCCCGAGCTCCTTGTCGTTGTTGGAGAAGCTCATCCCCCCTTGCAGCATGCATGATCGCGCCTTGCATCTACCACGACCAACCTTTGCACCTCTAGTGGGCAGCCTTTGCGGCACCGTCATCCTTCGTTTGCAACTCCTGCGAGTAGCCTTTGCAGCACCTCCGACCTTCGTTTGCAGCTCTGATGTCTACGGGTGCTTCTATTCTTGTAGACAGTGTTGGGCCTCCAAGAGCAGAGGTTTGTAGAACAGCAGCAAGTTTCCCTTAAGTGGATCACCCAAGGTTTATCGAACTCAGGGAGGAAGAGGTCAAAGATATCCCTCTCAAGCAACCCTGCAATCACGATACAAGAAGTCTCTTGTGTCCCCAACACACCTAATACACTTGTCAGATGTGTAGGTGCACTAGTTCGGCGAAGAGATAGTGAAATACAAGTAGTATGGATGTATATGAGCAGTAGTAACGGCGCCGTAAAAGTGCTTGCTGGCGTGCAGTTGATGGTAGTAATATTGCAGGAAGTAAAGATGCAGTAAAACAGTAAATAAGCGATGATTGCAGTATTTGGAAACAAGGCCTAGGGATCATACTTTCACTAGTGGACACTCTCAACATCGATCACATAATAAATAAGTTCTCTTCCTTTGTGCTACATATACTCTTGTTTGATAATGAACACCATTCGTTGTGTAGGGCTACAAGAGCACCTCAATGCCGGAGTTAACAAGCTCCACAACATTCGGCATTCATATTTAAGTAACCTTTAGAGCATAATAGATCTTTGCAATTTAAACCGAGTACTAACATAGCATACACACTTGTCACCTTTACACTATGAAGGGGGAATAAATCACATCAATACTATCATAGTAATAATTAACTCCATAACCTACAAGAGATTATGATCATAACCTACGCCAAGTACTACACGATGCACACACTGTCACCATTACACCGTGAAGGAGGAATAGACTACTTTAATAACATCACAAGAGTAGCACATAGACTAATAGTGATACAAAACTCATATGAATCTCAATCGTGTAAGGCAGCTCATGAGATCATTGTATTGAAGTACATAGGAGAGAGATTAACCACATAGCTACCGGTACAGCCCTTAGCCTCGAGGGAGAACTACTCCCTCCTCTTGGGAGACAGCAGCGTTTGATGAAGATGGCGGTGGTGTCGATGGAGAAGCCATCCGGGGGCACTTCCCCGTCCCGACGGCGTGCCGGAACAGAGACTCCTGTCCGCCGAATCTTGGCTTCACGATGGCGGCGGCTCTGGAAGGTTTCTCGTACCGTGGCTTTTCCGTATCGAAGATTTAGGTCAGGGGGCTTCTTATAGGCGAAGAGGCGGAGTCGGAGGGGGTCTGGGGCCACCACACAACAGGGCGGCGCGCCTGGCTCCTTGGCCGCGCCGCCCACACGTGTGGGGCCACCAGGGCTCCCCTCTGGTGCCTCTCGGGTGTTCTGGAAGCTTCGTGGAATTCTAAGATGCTGGGCGTTGATTTCGTCCAATTCCGAGAATATTTCCTTACTAGGATTTCTGAAACCAAAAACAGCAGAAAACGAGAACTGACACTTCGGCATCTCGTCAATAGGTTAGTTCCGGAAAACGCATAATAATGACATATAATGTGTATAAAACATGTGAGTATCATCATAAAAGTAGCATGGAACATAAGAAATTATAGATACGTTTGAGACGTATCAAGCATCCCCAAGCTTAGTTCCTACTCGCCCTCGAGTAGGTAAACGATAACAAAGATAATTTCTTAAGTGACATGCTATCATAATCTTGATCATACTATTGTAAGCATATGAGATGAATGAAGTGATTCAAAGCAATGGTAAAGACAATGAGTAAACAAATGAATCATATAACAAAGACTTTTCATGAATAGTACTTTCAAGACAAGCATCAATAAGTCTTGCATAAGAGTTAACTCATAAAGCAATAGATTCTAAGTTGAAGGCATTGAAGAAACACAAAGGATGATTAAGTTTCAGCAATTGCTTTCAACTTGTAACATGTATATCTCATGGATAGTTGTCAACATAAAGCAATATAACAAGTGCAATAAGTAAACATGTAAGAATCAATGCACACGATTGACACAAGTGTTTGCTTCTAAGATAGATAGAAGTAGGTAAACTGACTCAACATAAAGTAAAAGAATGGCCCTTCGCAGAGGGAAGCAGGGATTAAATCATGTGCTAGAGCTTTTTAAGTTTTGAAATCAAATAGAGAGTATAAAAGTAAAGTTTTGAGAGGTGTTTGTTGTTGTCAACGAATGGTAATGGGTACTCTAACTACCTTATCAACCAGACTTTCAAGAGCGGCTCCCATGAAGGACGTTATCTCTACCAAGCAAGGTAGATCATCCCTCTTCTCTTTTGTTTACACATGTATTTTAGTTTTATTTATGGTTGACACTCCTCCCAACCTTTTGCTTACACAAGCCATGGCTAACCGAATCCTCGGGTGCCTTCCAACATTCACATACCATGGAGGAGTGTCTTATTTGCAAAATTAAGTTGCTTACTGATAGATCAGGGCAAAGCATGTGAAGAGAATTATTAATGCAAGTTAATTAATTGGGGTGGGCACCCCATTGCCAGCTCTTTTTGCAAAATTATTGGATAAGCGGATGAAGCCACTAGTCCATTGTGAAAGTCTGTCAAAAGTAAATGACAAGATCGAAAGATAAACACCACATACTTCCTCATGAGCTATAAAACATTGACACAAATAAGAGATAATAGCTTTTGAATTGTTTAAAGGTAGCACATGAAGTATTTTCTTGGAATGGCAGAGAAATACCATGTAGTAGGTAGGTATGGTGGACACAAATGGCATAGTTTTTGGCTCAAGGATTTGGATGCACGAGAAGAATTCCTCTCAATACAAGGCTAGGCTAGCAAGGTTGTTTGAAGCAAACTCAAGTATAAAACGGTGCAGCAAGACTCACATATGAACACATTGCAAGCATTATAAGACTCTACACTGTCTTCCTTGTTGTTCAAACACCTTAACCAGAAAATATCTAGTCTCTAGAGAAAGCAATCATGCAAACCAAAATTTAACAAGCTCTATGTAGTTCTTCATTAATAGGTGCAAAGTACATGATGCAAGAGCTTAAACATGATCTATATGAGCACAACAATTACCAAGTATCAAATTATTCAAGACATTATACCAATTACCACATGAAGCATTTCCTGTTTCCAACCAAATAGCAATTAACGAAGCGGTTTTCAACTCCGCCATGAACATTAAAGATAGAGCGAAGAACACTAGTGTTCATATGAAAAAGCGGAGCGTGTCTCTCTCCCACACAAGCATGAATTTATTCAAACAAAATAAAAACAAACAGACGCTCCAAGTAAAGCACATAAGATGTGACCGAATAAAAATATAGTGTCAAGAGAAGAAACCTGATAAATTGTTGATGAAGAAGGGGATGCCTTGGGCATCCCCAAGCTTAGACGCTTGAGTCTTCTTGAAATATGCAGGGATGAACCACGGGGGCATCCCCAAGCTTAGGCTTTTCACTCTTCTTAATCATATATCATCATCCTCTCTTGACCCTTGAAAACTTCCTCCACACCAAACTCAAAACAAACTCATTAGAGGGTTAGTGCATAATCAAAAATTCAAATGTTCAGAGGTGACACAATCATTCTTAACACTTCTGGACATTGCCCAAAGCTACTGGAAGTCAATGGAACAAAGAAATCCATCCAACACAGCAAAAGAGGCAATGCGAAATAAAAGGCAGAATCTGTCAAAACAGAACAGTCCGTAAAGATGAATTTTTAGAGGCACTGGACTTGCTCAGATGAAAATGCTCAAATTGAATGAAAGTTGCGTACATATCTGGGGATCACGCACGTAAATTGGCAGATTTTTCTGAGTAACCTACAGAGAACCCTGCCCAAATTCGTGACAGACAGAAATCTGTTTCACGCGCAGTAATCCAAATCTAGTATGAACCTTGCTATCAAAGACTTTACTTGGCACAACAATGCAATAAAATAAGATAAGGAGAGGTTTCTACAGTAGTAACAACTTCCAAGACTCAAATATAAAACAAAAATTGCTGTAGTAAAATAAACACATGGGTTATCTCCCAAGAAGTGCTTTCTTTATAGCCATTAAGATGGGCTCAGTAATTTCAATGATGCACTCCCAAGAAATAAGAGTTGAAGTAAAAGAGAGCATCAAAAAGCAAATTCAAAACACATTTAAGTCTAACCCACTTCCTATGAAAAGGAATCTTGTAAATAAACAAATTCATGAAGCATAATGCAACAAGCATAGAAAGATAAAACAAGTGTAACTTCAAGATTTTCAGCATATAGAGAGGTGTTTTAGTAACATGAAAACTTCTACAACCATATTTTCCTCTCTCATAATAACTTTCAGTGGCATCATGAACAAATTCAATAATATAACTATCACATAAAGCATTCTTATCATGAGTCTCATGCATAAAATTATTACTACTCCCAACATAAGCATAATCAATTTTATTAGTTGTAGTGGGAGCGAATTCAACAAAGTAGCTATCATTATTATTCTCATCAAGTGTAGGAGGCATAGTATAATCACAATAAAATTTACTCTCCATAGTAGGCGGCACCAAAAGACCACTATCATTATAATCATCATATATGGGAGGCATATCATAATCAACATAAACTTTCTCCTCAATACCCGGAGGACTAAAGAGATCATTTTCATCAAAACCGACCTCCCCAAGCTTAGAACTTTCTATATCATTATCAACAATGGTGTTCAAAGCGTTCATACTAATATTACTACTAGCATGCAAATAAGGTTCCATAGGTTTTTTAATTTTCGCATTAAACCATTCATGTCTTGACTCAGGAAATAGTTTAAAAAGCTCACAGATGTTTTCCATTATGCCTTACTAGTGTTTAACAAGAAACAAAAAGATGCAATTGTAGGATCTAAAGGAAATATCTTCGAACACTCACACAATGGCGCCAGAAAAGTACTTATTACCTGGGACCGGAGTATGAGTGCCTTTTACCTTTCCTCCCCGGCAACGGCGCCAGAAAAGTGCTTGATGTCTACGGGTGCTTCTATTCTTGTAGACAGTGTTGGGCCTCCAAGAGCAGAGGTTTGTAGAACAGCAGCAAGTTTCCCTTAAGTGGATCACCCAAGGTTTATCAAACTCAGGGAGGAAGAGGTCAAAGATATCCCTCTCAAGCAACCCTGCAATAACGATACAAGAAGTCTCTTGTGTCCCCAACACACCTAATACACTTGTCAGATGTATAGGTGCACTAGTTCGGCGAAGAGATAGTGAAATACAAGTAGTATGGATGTATATGAGCAGTAGTAACGGCGCCAGAAAAGTGCTTGCCGGCGTGCAGTTGATGGTAGTAATATTGCAGGAAGTAAAGATGCAGTAAAACAGTAAATAAGCGATGATTGCAGTATTTGGAAACAAGGCCTAGGGATCATACTTTCACTAGTGGACACTCTCAACATCGATCACATAATAAATAAGTTCTCTTCCTTTGAGCTACATATACTCTTGTTTGATAATGAACACCATTCGTTGTGTAGGGCTACAAGAGCACCTCAATGCCGGAGTTAACAAGCTCCACAACATTCGGCATTCATATTTAAGTAACCTTTAGAGCATAATAGATATTTGCAATTTAGACCGAGTACTAACATAGCATACACACTGTCACCTTTACACTATGAAGGGGAAATAAATCACATCAATACTATCATAGTAATAATTAACTCCATAACCTACAAGAGATTATGATCATAACCTACGCCAAGTACTACACGATGCACACACTCGTCACCATTACACCGTGA
This sequence comes from Lolium rigidum, assembly GCF_022539505.1. Lineage (NCBI taxonomy): Eukaryota > Viridiplantae > Streptophyta > Magnoliopsida > Poales > Poaceae > Lolium > Lolium rigidum. Next base: position 229,225,633 of record NC_061509.1, read on the forward strand.
AGGAGGAATAGACTACTTTAATAACATCACAAGAGTAGCACATAGACTAATAGTGATACAAAACTCATATGAATCTCAATCATGTAAGGCAGCTCATGAGATCATTGTATTGAAGTACATAGGAGAGAGATTAACCACATAGCTACCGGTACAGCCCTTAGCCTCGAGGGAGAACTACTCCCTCCTCATGGGAGACAGCAGCGTTTGATGAAGATGGCGGTGGTGTCGATGGAGAAGCCTTCCGGGGGCACTTCCCCGTCCCGGCGGCGTGCCGGAACAGAGACTCCTGTCCCCCGAATCTTGGCTTCGCGATGGAGGCGGCTCTGGAAGGTTTCTCGTACCGTGGCTTTTCCGTATCGAAGATTTAGGTCAGGGGGCTTCTTATAGGCGAAGAGGCGGAGTCGGAGGGGTCTGGGGCCACCACACAACAGGGCGGCGCGCCTGGCTCCTTGGCCGCGCCGCCCACACGTGTGGGGCCACCAGGGCTCCCCTCTGGTGCCTGATACGTCTCCAACGTATCGATAATTTCTTGTGTTCCATGCCACATTATTGATGTTATCTACATGTTTTATGCACACTTTATGTCATATTCGTGCATTTTCTGGAACTAACCTATTAACAAGATGCCGAAGTGCCGGTTCTCGTTTTCTGCTGTTTTTGGTTTAGAAATCCTAGTAACGAAATATTCTCGGAATCGGACGAAATCAACGCCAAAGTTCCTATTTTTCCCGGAAGCATCCAGAACACCCGAGAGCCGCCAGAGGGGGGGCCTGTGGACCCCAGATGATAGGGCGGCGCGGCCTGGGCCCTGGCCGCGCCGCCATATGGTGTGGCCCCCCTGTTGACCCCCCTGCGCCGCCTCTTCGCCTATAAGAAGCCCCTGGATCAGAAAACCCTAGACCAATTGACGAAACCCACGAAAACCTGCCAGAGCCGCCGCCATCGCGAAGCCAAGATCTGGGGGACAGGATCTCTGTTCCGGCACCCTGCCGGAGCGGGGAAGTGCCCCGGAAGGCTTCTCCATCGACACCGCTGCCATCTCCACCGCCATCTTCATCACCGCTGCTTGCTCCCATGAGGAGGGAGTAGTTCTCCATCGAGGCTCGGGGCTGTACCGGTAGCTATGTGGTTCATCTCTCTTCCATGTACTTCAATACAATGATCTCATTGAGATTCATATGAGTTTGTATCACAATTCATCTATGTGCTACTCTAGTGATGTTATTAAAGTAGTTCTATTCCTCCTGCACGTGTGTAAAGGTGACTAGTGTGTGCACCGTGTGGTTCTTGTCGTAGGCTATGATCATGATCTCTTGTAGATTGTGGAGTTAATTATCATTATGATGGTATTGATGTGATCTATTCCTCCTACATATGCATGAAGGTTACGGTGTGCATGCTATGCTAGTACTTGGTTTAGTCTCGTTGATCTATCTTACACTAAAGGTTACTAAAACATGAGCATTATTGTGGAGCTTGTTAACTCCGGCATTGAGGGTTCGTGTAATCCTACACAATGTGTTCATCATCCAACAAAAGTGTAGAGTATGCATTTATCTGTTCTGTTATGTGATCAATGTTGAGAGTGTCCACTAGTGAAAGTGTAATCCCTAGGCCTTGTTCCTAAATACTGCTGAGTTACTACTGCTTGTTTACTGTTTTACTGTGTTACTACTGCTGCAATATTACCACCATCAACTACACGCCAGCAAGCACTTTTCTGGCACCGTTACTACTGCTCATACTTATTTATACCACCTGTATTTCACTATCTCTTCGCCGAACTAGTGCACCTATTAGGTGTGTTGGGGACACAAGAAACTTCTTGCTTTGTGGTTGCAGGGTTGCATGAGAGGGATATCTTTGACCTCTTCCTCCCTGAGTTCGATAAACCTTGGGTATCCACTTAAGGGAAACTTGCTGCTGTTCTACAAACCTCTGCACTTGGAGGCCCAACACTGTCTACAAGAATAGAAGCTCCCGTAGACATCAAGCACTTTTACGGCGCCGTTGCCGGGGAGGAAAGGTAAAAAGGCACTCATACTACGGTCCCGGGTAAAGTATTTTTCCGGCGCCGTTGTGTGTGTGCTCAAAGCTATTTCCTTTAGATCCTGCAATTGCATCTTTTTGTTTCTTGTTTACACTAGTTTGGCATAATGTATAAGAGTGAGCTTCTTGTTCTATTTCCTGATTTAAAACTTGGATTGTTTGATGCGAAAATTAAAAAAACTATGGAATCTTATTTGCATGCTGGTAGTAATATTAGTATGAACGCTTTGAACACCATTGTTGATAATGATATAGAAAGTTCTAAGCTTGGGGAAGCTGGTTTTCATGATATTTTTAGTCCCCCAAGCATTGAGGAGAAAATTTTCTTTGATGATACTTTGCCTCCTATTTATGATGATTATAATGATAGTGGTCTTTTGGTGCCACCTACTATGGAGAGTGAATTTGATTATGATTACAATATGCCTCCTATATTTGATGATGAGAATAATAATGATAGCTACTTTGTTGAATTTGCTCCCACTACAACTAATAAAATTGATTATGCTTATGTGGAGAGTAATTATTTTATGCATGAGACTCATGATAAGAATGTTTCATTTGATAGTTATATTGTTGAGTTTGCTCATGATGCTACTGAAAGTTATTATGAGAGAGGAAAATATGGTTGTAGAAATTTTCATGTTACTAAAATGCCTCTCTATGTGCTGAAATTTTTGATGCTACGCTTGTTTTATCTTCCTATGCTTGTTACTTTGCTCTTCATGAACTTGTTTATTTACAAGATTCCTATGCATAGGAAGCATGTTAGACTTAAATGTGTTTTGAATTTGCCTCTTGATGCTCTCTTTTGCTTCAAATACTATTTCTTGCGAGTGCATCATTAAAACTGCTGAGCCCATCTTAATGGCTAAAAAGAAAGAACTTCTTGGGAGATAACCCATGTGTTATTTTGCTACAGTACTTTGTTTTATATTTGTGTCTTGGAAGTTGTTTACTACTGTAGCAACCTCTCCTTATCTTAGTTTTGTGTTTTGTTGTGCCAAGTAAAGTCTTTGATAGTAAAGTAAGTACTAGATTTGGATTACTGCGCAGAAACAGATTTCTTTGCTGTCACGAATCTGGGTCTAATTCTCTGTAGGTAACTCAGAAAATTATGCCAATTTACGTGAGTGATCCTCAGATATGTACGCAACTTTCATTCAATTTGAGCATTTTCGTTTGAGCAAGTCTGGTGGCCTAATAAAATCCATCTTTACGGACTGTTCTGTTTTGACAGATTCTGCCTTTTATTTCGCATTGCCTCTTTCGCTATGTTGGATGAATTTCTTTGATCCACTAATGTCCAGTAGCATTATGCAATGTCCAGAAGTGTTAAGAATGATTGTGTCACCTCTGAACATGTTAATTTTTATTGTCCACTAACCCTCTAATGAGTTGTTTCGAGTTTGGTGTGGAGGAAGTTTTCAAGGGTCAAGAGAGGAGGATGATATACTACGATCAAGGAGAGTGAAAGCTCTAAGCTTGGGGATGCACCCGTGGTTCACCCCTGCATATATCAAGAAGACTCAAGCGTCTAAGCTTGGGGATGCCCAAGGCATCCCCTTCTTCATCGACAACATTATCAGGTTCCTCCCCTGAAACTACATTTTTATTCGGCCACATCTTATGTGCTTTACTTGGAGCGTCTGTGTGCTTTTGTTTTTGTTTTTGTTTGAATAAATTGGATTACATCATGCTTGTGTGGGAGAGAGACACGCTCCGCTGGTTCATATGAACACATGTGTTCTTAGCTCATAATATTCATGGCGAAGTTTCCTCTTCGTTAATTTGTTATATGGTTGGAATTGGAAAATGCTACATGTAGTAATTGCTATAATGTCTTGGGTAATGTGATACTTGGCAATTGTTGTGCTCATGTTTAAGCTCTTGCATCATATACCTTACACTTATTAGTGAAGAAATACATAGAGCATGCTAAAATTTGGTTTGCATATTTGGTTTCTCTAAGGTCTAGATAATTTCTAGTATTGAGTTTGAACAACAAGGAAGACGGTGTAAAGTCTTATAATGTTTACAATATGTCTTTTATGTGAGTTTTGCTGCACCGTTCATCCTTGTGTTTGTTTCAAATAAGCCTTGCTAGCCTAAACCTTGTATCGAGAGGGAATACTTCTATGCATCCAAAATACTTGAGCCAACCACTATGCCATTTGTGTCCACCATACCTACCTATACTACATGGTATTTTTCCGCCATTCCAAAGTAAATTGCTTGAGTGCTACCTTTAAAATTCCATCATTCACCTTTGCAATATATAGCTCATGGGACAAATAGCTTAAAAACTATTGTGGTATTGAATATGTAATTATGCACTTTATCTCTTATTAAGTTGCTTGTTGTGCGATAACCATGTTTACTGGGGAACGTCATCAACTCATTGTTGAATTTCATGTGAGTTGCTATGCATGTTCGTCTTGTCTGAAGTAAGGGAGATCTACACTGAGTTGAATGATTTGAGCATGCATATTGTGAGAGAAGAACATTGGGCCTCTAACTAAAGCCATGATCCATGGTGGAAGTTTCAGTTTTGGACAAACATCCTCAAATCTCTAATGAGAAAAGAATTAATTGTTGTTGAATGCTTAAAGCATTAAAAGAGGAGTCCATTATCTGTTGTCTGTGTTGTCCCGGTATGGATGTCTAAGTTGAGAATAATCAAAAGCGAGAAATCCAAATGCGAGCTTTCTCCTTAGACCTTTGTACGAGCGGCATAGAGGTACCCCTTTGTGAAACTTGGTTAAAGCATATGTATTGCGGTGATAATCCAGGTAGTCCAAGCTAATTAGGACAAGGTGCGGGCACTATTAGTACACTATGCATGAGGCTTGCAACTTATAAGATATAATTTACATGATGCATATGCTTTATTACTACCGTTGACAAAATTGTTTCATGTTTTCAAAATCAAAGCTCTAGCACAAATATAGCAATCGATGCTTTTTCCTCTATGAGGACCATTCTTTTACTTTCAATGTTGAGTCAGTTCACCTATTTCTATCCACCTCAAGAAGCAAACACTTGTGTGAACTGTGCATTGATTCCTACATACTTGCTTATTGCACTTATTATATTACTCTATGTTGACAATTATCCATGAGATATACATGTTACAAGTTGAAAGCAACCGCTGAAACTTAATCTTCTTTTGTGTTGCTTCAATACCTTTACTTTGAATTATTGCTTTATGAGTTAACTCTTATGCAAGACTTATTGATGCTTGTCTTGAAGTGCTATTCATGAAAAGTCTTTGCTTTATGATTCACTTGTTTACTCATGTCATACACATTGTTTTGATTGCTGCATTCACTACATATGCTTTACAAATAGTATGATCAAGATTATGATGGCATGTCACTCCAGAAATTATCTTTGTTATCGTTTTACCTGCTTGGGACGAGCGAGAACTAAGCTTGGGGATGCCGATACGTCTCCAACGTATCGATAATTTCTTGTGTTCCATGCCACATTATTGATGTTATCTACATGTTTTATGCACACTTTATGTCATATTCGTGCATTTTCCGGAACTAACCTATTAACAAGATGCCGAAGTGCCAGTTCCTGTTTTCTGCTGTTTTTGGTTTCAGAAATCCTAGTAACGAAATATTCTCGGAATCGGACGAAATCAACGCCAAAGTTCCTATTTTTCCCGGAAGCATCCAGAACACCCGAGAGCCGCCAGAGGGGGGGCCTGTGGACCCCGGATGATAGGGCGGCGCGGCACGGGCCCTGGCCGCGCCGCCATATGGTGTGGCCCCCTGTTGACCCCCTGCGCCGCCTCTTCGCCTATAAGAAGCCCCTGGATCGGAAAACCCTAGACCAATTGACGAAACCCACGAAACCTGCCGGAGCCGCCGCCATCGCGAAGCCAAGATCCGGGGGACAGGATCTCGTTCCGGCACCCTGCCGGAGCGGGGAAGTGCCCCGGAAGGCTTCTCCATCGACACCGCTGCCATCTCCACCGCCATCTTCATCACCGCTGCTGCTCCCATGAGGAGGGAGTAGTTCTCCATCGAGGCTCGGGGCTGTACCGGTAGCTATGTGGTTCATCTCTCTTCCATGTACTTCAATACAATGATCTCATTGAGATTCATATGAGTTTGTATCACAATTCATCTATGTGCTACTCTAGTGATGTTATTAAAGTAGTTCTATTCCTCCTGCACGTGTGTAAAGGTGACTAGTGTGTGCACCGTGTGGTTCTTGTCGTAGGCTATGATCATGATCTCTTGTAGATTGTGGAGTTAATTATCATTATGATGGTATTGATGTGATCTATTCCTCCTACATATGCATGAAGGTTACGGTGTGCATGCTATGCTAGTACTTGGTTTAGTCTGTTGATCTATCTTACACTAAAGGTTACTAAAACATGAGCATTATTGTGGAGCTTGTTAACTCCGGCATTGAGGGTTCGTGTAATCCTACGCAATGTGTTCATCATCCAACAAAAGTGTAGAGTATGCATTTATACTGTTGCGTTATGTGATCAATGTTGAGAGTGTCCACTAGTGAAAGTGTAATCCCTAGGCCTTGTTCCTAAATACTGCTGAGTTACTACTGCTTGTTTACTTGTTTCTATCGTGTTACTACTCGCTGCAATATTACCACCATCAACTACACGCCGACAAGCACTTTTCCGGCACCGTTACTACTGCTCATACTTATTTATACCACCTGTATTTCACTATCTCTTCGCCGAACTAGTGCACCTATTAGGTGTGTTGGGGACACAAGAAACTTCTTGCTTTGTGGTTGCAGGGTTGCATGAGAGGGATATCTTTGACCTCTTCCTCCCTGAGTTCGATAAACCTTGGGTATCCACTTAAGGGAAACTTGCTGCTGTTCTACAAACCTCCGCACTTGGAGGCCCAACACTGTCTACAAGAATAGAAGCTCCCGTAGACATCGGTGCCTCTCGGGTGTTCCGGAAGCTTCGTGGAATTCTAAGATGCTTGGGCGTTGATTTCGTCCAATTCCGAGAATATTTCCTTACTAGGATTTCGAAACCAAAAACAGCAGAAAACGAGAACCGGCACTTCGGCATCTCGTCAATAGGTTAGTTCCGGAAAACGCATAATAATGACATATAATGTGTATAAAACATGTGAGTATCATCATAAAAGTAGCATGGAACATAAGAAATTATAGATACGTTTGAGACGTATCAAGCTCCGGTAAGCAGCCTTTGCAGCAACACTATCCTTCGTTTGCAGCTCCGGTGAACCGCCTTCGTAGCACCGCCTTCCATAGTTCACGGCTTTTGTGGACAGGCTTTGGAGCACCGTGGCACCCATTGCTTGTAGCACCACTTGTTCCAGCGTTCGCAGTTCCGATGACCACGCTTGTAGCAATGCCCGTTCGCAGCTCAGGTGGCCACTTGTTGGAGATATGCCCAAGAGGCAATAATAAAAGTGGTTATTATATATCTTTATGTTTATGATAAATGTTTATATACCATGCTATAATTGTATTAACCGAAACATTGATACATGTGTGATATGTAAACAACAAAGAGTCCCTAGTAAGCCTCTTAACTAGCTTGTTGATTAATAGATGATTAGTTTCATAATCATGAACATTGGATGTTATTAATAAACAAGATTATATCATTATATGAATGATGTAATGGACACACCCAATTAAGCGTAGCATAAGATCACGTCATTAAGTTATTTGCTATAAGCTTTCGATACATAGTTACCTAGTCCTTTCGACCATGAGATCATGTAAATCACTTATACCGGAAAGGTACTTTGATTACATCAAACGCCACTGCGTAAATGGGTGGTTATAAAGGTGGGATTAAGTATCCGAAAAGTATGAGTTGAGGCATATGGATCAACGAGTGGGATTTGTCCATCCCGATGACGGATAGATATACTCTGGGCCCTCTCGGTGGAATGTCGTCTAATGTCTTGCAAGCATATGAATAAGTTCATAAGAGACCACATACCACGGTACGAGTAAAGAGTACTTGTCGGGAGACGAGGTTGAACAAGGTATAGAGTGATACCGATGATCAAACCTCGGACAAGTAAAATATCGCGTGACAAAGGGAATTGGTATCGTATGTGAATGGTTCATTCGATCACTAAGTCATCGTTGAATATGTGGGAGCCATTATGGATCTCCAGATCCCGCTATTGGTTATTGGGCGGAGAGAGTACTCAACCATGTCCACATAGTTCACGAACCGTAGGGTGACACACTTAAGGTTTGATGTTGAAATGGTAGTATTTGAATATGGAATGGAGTTCGAAGATTTGTTCGAAGTCCCGGATGAGATCCCGGACATCACGAGGAGTTCCGGAATGGTCCGGAGAATAAGATTCATATATAGGAAGTCATTTTATGTGTTTGAAAATGATCCGGTGCATTTATGGAAGGTTCTAGAATATTCCGGAAGAAAGTCACTTTGGAAGGCGGAGTCCCGAAGGGACTCCGCCACCATGGCCGGCCAACCCTAAGGGGTGGAGTCTTAGGTGGACTCCACCTAAGGTGGCCGGCCACCCCCTCCCAAGGGAAGGTGGGAATCCCACCTCTAGTGGGAGTCCTAGCTTGGGTAGGTTTCATGTCATATGGAAGGTTTTGGTTTGGGGTCTTATTCGAAGACTTGTAGACCAACTCTTGGGTGTTCCACCTATATAATGAGGACCAAGGGGAGGGGGCCGGCCACCCCAACACAACAAGGTGGCCGCACCACCTAGATGGCCGGCGCCCCCTGATACGTCGCCGACGTATCGATAATTTCTTGTGTTCCATGCCACATTATTGATGTTATCTACATGTTTTATGCACACTTTATGTCATATTCGTGCATTTTCTGGAACTAACCTATTAACTAGATGCCGAAGTGCCAGTTCCTGTTTTCTGCTGTTTTTGGTTTCAGAAATCCTAGTAACGAAATATTCTCGGAATCGGACGAAATCAACGCCAAAGATCTTAGAATCCCCGGAAGCATCCAGAACACACCAGAGAGGTCAGAGGGGGCCACAGGGCCACCAAACCCTAGGCTGGCGCGGCCAGAGGGGGGGCCGCGCCGCCCTATGGTGTGGCCCCCCTGTCAGCCCTCCTGCGCCGCCTCTTCGCCTATATAAAGCCCCTGGATCGAAAACCCTGATGCGAAGAACCACGATACGGAAAACCTTCCAGAGCCGCCGCCATCGCGAAGCCAAGATCTGGGGGACAGGAGTCTCCGTTCGGCACCCTGCCGGAGCGGGGAAGTGCCCCGGAAGGCTTCTCCATCGACACCGCTGCCATCTCCACCGCCATCTTCATCACCGCTGCTCGCTCCCATGAGGAGGGAGTAGTTCTCCATCGAGGCTCGGGGCTGTACCGGTAGCTATGTGGTTCATCTCTCTCCTATGTGCTTCAATACAATAATCTCATGAGCTGCCTTACATGATTGAGATTCATATGATGATGCTTGTAATCTAGATGTCATTATGCTAGTCAAGTGAGTTTTACTTATGTGATCTCCGGAGACTCCTCGTCCCACGTGTGTAAAGGTGACGAGTGTGTGCACCGTGTGGGTCTCTTAGGCCATATTTCACAGAATACTTATTCACTCGTTGAAGAGCATAGTGAGGTGCTTATTTATATCTCTTTATGATTGCAATGTGTTTGTATCACAATTTATCTATGTGCTACTCTAGTGATGTGTTATTAAAGTAGTTTTATTCCTCCCGCACGTGTGCAAAGGTGACGAGTGTGTGCACCGTGTTAGTACTTGGTTTATGCTATGATCATGATCTCTTGTAGATTGCGAAGTTAACTATTGCTATGATAATATTGATGTGATCTATTCCTCCTACATATGCATGAAGGTGACAGTGTGCATGCTATGCTAGTACTTGGTTTAGTCTCGTTGATCTATCTTACACTAAAGGTTACTAAAACATGAGCATTATTGTGGAGCTTGTTAACTCCGGCATTGAGGGTTCGTGTAATCCTACGCAATGTGTTCATCATCCAACAAAAGTGTAGAGTATGCATTTATCTATTCTGTTATGTGATCAATGTTGAGAGTGTCCACTAGTGAAAGTCTATTCCCTAGGCCTTGTTCCTAAATATCGCTATCGCTGCTTGTTTACTCGTTTTACTCGTGTTACTACTCGCTGCATTACTACCGCTTGTTTACTCGTTCCGGGCAAAGCACTTTTCCGGTGTCGTTGCCGTTGCTACTGCTTATTCATACCACCTGTATTTCACTATCTCTTCGCCGAACTAGTGCACCTATTAGGTGTGTTGGGGACACAAGAGACTTCTTGCTTTGTGGTTGCGGGGTTGCATGAGAGGGATATCTTTGACCTCTTCCTCCCCGAGTTCGATAAACCTTGGGTATCCACTTAAGGGAAACTTGCTCGCTGTTCTACAAACCTCTCGCTCTTGGAGGCCCAACACTGTCTACAAGAATAGAAGCTCCCGTAGACATCAAGCACTTTTCCGGCGCCGTTGCCGGGGAGGAAAGGTAAAAAGGCACTCATACTACGGTCCCGGGTAAAGTATTTTTCCGGCGCCGTTGTGTGTGTGCTCAAAGCTATTTCCTTTAGATCCTGCAATTGCATCTTGTTGTTTCTTGTTTACACTAGTTTGGCATAATGTACAAGAGTGAGCTTCTTATTCTATTTCCTGATTTAAAACATGGATTGTTTGATGCGAAAATTAAAAAACCTATGAAATCTTATTTGCATGCTTGGTAGTAATATTAGTATGAACGCTTTGAACACCATTGTTGATAATGATATAGAAAGTTCTAAGCTTGGGGAAGCTGGTTTGCATGATATTTTTAGTCCCCCAAGCATTGAGGAGAAAATTTTCTTTGATGATACTTTGCCTCCTATTTCTGATGATGATAATAATAGTGGTCTTTTGATGCCACCTACTATGGAGAGTAAATTTTGTTGTGATTATACTATGCCTCCTACACTTGATGAGAATAATAATGATAGCTACTTTGTTGAATTTGCTCCCACTACAACTAATAAAATTGATTATGCTTATGTGGAGAGTAATAATTTTATGCATGAGACTCATGATAAGAATGCTTTATGTGATAGTTATATTGTTGAGTTTGCTCATGTTGCTACTGAAAGTTATTATGAGAGAGGAAAATATGGTTGTAGAAATTTTCATGTTACTAAAACACCTCTCTATGTGCTGAAATTTTTGAAGCTACACTTGTTTTATCTTCCTATGCTTGTTACTTTGCTCTTCATGAACTTGTTTATTTACAAGATTCCTATGCATAGGAAGCATGTTAGACTTAAATGTGTTTTGAATTTGCCTCTTGATGCTCTCTTTTGCTTCAAATACTATTTCTTGCGAGTGCATCATTAAAACTGCTGAGCCCATCTTAATGGCTAAAAAGAAAGAACTTCTTGGGAGATAACCCATGTGTTATTTTGCTACAGTACTTTGTTTTATATTTGTGTCTTGGAAGTTGTTTACTACTGTAGCAACCTCTCCTTATCTTAGTTTTGTGCTTTGTTGTGCCAAGTAAAGTCTTTGATAGTAAAGTAAGTACTAGATTTGGATTACTGCGCAGAAACAGATATCTTTGCTGTCACGAATCTGGGTCTAATTCTCTGTAGGTAAATCAGAAAATTATGCCAATTTACGTGAGTGATCCTCAGATATGTACGCAACTTTCATTCAATTTGAGCATTTTCGTTTGAGCAAGTCTGGTGGCCTAATAAAATCCATCTTTACGGACTGTTCTGTTTTGACAGATTCTGCCTTTTATTTCGCATTGCCTCTTTTGCTATGTTGGATGAATTTCTTTGATCCATTAATGTCCAGTAGCTTTATGCAATGTCCAGAAGTGTTAAGAATGATTGTGTCACCTCTGAACATGTTAATTTTTATTGTCCACTAACCCTCTAATGAGTTGTTTCGAGTTTGGTGTGGAGGAAGTTTTCAAGGGTCAAGAGAGGAGGATGATATACTACGATCAAGAAGAGTGAAAAGTCTAAGCTTGGGGATGCCCCGGTGGTTCATCCCTGCATATATCAAGAAGACTCAAGCGTCTAAGCTTGGGGATGCCCAAGGCATCCCCTTCTTCATCGACAACATTATCGGGTTCCTCCCCGAAACTATATTTTTATTCCATCACATCTTATGTGCTTTACTTGGAGCGTCTGTGTGCTTTTGTTTTTGTTTTTGTTTGAATAAATTGGATTACATCATGCTTGTGTGGGAGAGAGACACGCTCCGCTGGTTCATATGAACACATGTGTTGTTAGCTCATAATATTCATGGCGAAGTTTTCTCTTCGTTAAATTGTTATATGGTTGGAATTGGAAAATGATACATGTAGTAATTGCTATAAATGTCTTGGGTAATGTGATACTTGGCAATTGTTGTGCTCATGTTTAAGCTCTTGCATCATATGCTTTGCACCCATTAATGAAGAAATACATAGAGCATGCTAAAATTTGGTTTGCATATTTGGTTTCTCTAAGGTCTAGATAATTTCTAGTATTGAGTTTGAACAACAAGGAAGACGGTGTAGAGTCTTATAATGTTTTCAATATGTCTTTTATGTGAGTTTTGCTGCACCGGTTCATCCTTGTGTTTGTTTCAAATAAGCCTTGCTAGCCTAAACCTTGTATCGAGAGGGAATACTTCTCATGCATCCAAAATACTTGAGCCAACCACTATGCCATTTGTGTCCACCATACCTACCTATACTACATGGTATTTTCCCGCCATTCCAAAGTAAATTTCTTGAGTGCTACCTTTAAAATTTCATCATTCACCTTTGCAATATATAGCTCATGGGACAAATAGCTTAAAAACTATTGTGGTATTGAATATGTAATTATGCACTTTATCTCTTATTAAGTTGCTTGTTGTGCGATAACCATGTTTATCGGGGAACGCCATCAACTCATTGTTGAATTTCATGTGAGTTGCTATGCATGTTCGTCTTGTCGGAAGTAAGGGCGATCTACACTGAGTTGAATGGTTTGAGCATGCATATTGTGAGAGAAGAACATTGGGCCGCTAACTAAAGCCATGATTCATGGTGGAAGTTTCAGTTTTGGACAAATATCCTCAAGTCTCTAATGAGAAAAGAATTAATTGTTGTCAAATGCTTAAAGCATTAAAAGAGGAGTCCATTATCTCGTTGTCTATGTTGTCCCGGTATGGATGTCTAAGTTGAGAATAATCAAAAGCGAGAAATCCAAATGCGAGCTTTCTCCTTAGACCTTTGTACAGGCGGCATAGAGGTACCCCTTTGTGAAACTTGGTTAAAGCATATGTATTGCGGTGATAATCCAGGTAGTCCAAGCTAATTAGGACAAGGTGCGGGCACTATTGGTACACTATGCATGAGGCTTGCAACTTATAAGATATAATTTACATGATGCATATGCTTTATTACTACCGTTGACAAAATTGTTTCATGTTTTCAAAATCAAAGCTCTAGCACAAATATAGCAATCGATGCTTTTCCTCTATGGAGGACCATTCTTTTACTTTCAATGTTGAGTCAGTTCACCTATTTCTATCCACCTCAAGAAGCAAACACTTGTGTGAACTGTGCATTGATTCCTACATACTTGCTTATTGCACTTATTATATTACTCTATGTTGACAATATCCATGAGATATACATGTTACAAGTTGAAAGCAACCGCTGAAACTTAATCTTCTTTTGTGTTGCTTCAATACCTTTACTTTGAATTATTGCTTTATGAGTTAACTCTTATGCAAGACTTATTGATGCTTGTCTTGAAGTGCTATTCATGAAAAGTCTTTGCTTTATGATTCACTTGTTTACTCATGTCATATACATATTGTTTTGATCGCTGCATTCACTACATATGCTTTACAAATAGTATGATCAAGATTATGATGGCATGTCACTCCGAAATTATCCGTGTTATCGTTTTACCTGCTCGGGACGAGCAGAACTAAGCTTGGGGATGCTGATACGTCGCCGACGTATCGATAATTTCTTGTGTTCCATGCCACATTATTGATGTTATCTACATGTTTTATGCACACTTTATGTCATATTCGTGCATTTTCTGGAACTAACCTATTAACTAGATGCCGAAGTGCCAGTTCCGGTTTTCTGCTGTTTTTGGTTTCGAAATCCTAGTAACGAAATATTCTCGGAATCGGACGAAATCAACGCCAAAGATCTTAGAATCCCCGGAAGCATCCAGAACACACCGGAGAGGTCGGAGGGGGCCACAGGGCCACCAAACCCTAGGCCGGCGCGGCCGAGAGGGGGCCGCGCCGCCCTATGGTGTGGCCCCCCGTCGGCCCTCCTGCGCCGCCTCTTCGCCTATATAAAGCCCCTGGATCGAAAACCACGATGCGAAGAACCACGATATGGAAAACCTTCCGGAGCCGCCGCCATCGCGAAGCCAAGATCCGGGGGACAGGAGTCTCGTTCCGGCACCCTGCCGGAGCGGGGAAGTGCCCCGGAAGGCTTCTCCATCGACACCGCTGCCATCTCCACCGCCATCTTCATCACCGCTGCTGCTCCCATGAGGAGGGAGTAGTTCTCCATCGAGGCTCGGGGCTGTACCGGTAGCTATGTGGTTCATCTCTCTCCTATGTGCTTCAATACAATAATCTCATGAGCTGCCTTACATGATTGAGATTCATATGATGATGCTTGTAATCTAGATGTCATTATGCTAGTCAAGTGAGTTTTACTTATGTGATCTCCGGAGACTCCTCGTCCCACGTGTGTAAAGGTGACAGTGTGTGCACCGTGTGGGTCTCTTAGGCCATATTTCACAGAATACTTATTCACTGTTGAAGAGCATAGTGAGGTGCTTATTTATATCTCTTTATGATTGCAATGTGTTTGTATCACAATTTATCTATGTGCTACTCTAGTGATGTGTTATTAAAGTAGTTTTATTCCTCCTGCACGTGTGCAAAGGTGACGAGTGTGTGCACCGTGTTAGTACTTGGTTTATGCTATGATCATGATCTCTTGTAGATTGCGAAGTTAACTATTGCTATGATAATATTGATGTGATCTATTCCTCCTACATATGCATGAAGGTGACGAGTGTGCATGCTATGCTAGTACTTGGTTTAGTCTCGTTGATCTATCTTACACTAAAGGTTACTAAAACATGAGCATTATTGTGGAGCTTGTTAACTCCGGCATTGAGGGTTCGTGTAATCCTACGCAATGTGTTCATCATCCAACAAAAGTGTAGAGTATGCATTTATCTATTCTGTTATGTGATCAATGTTGAGAGTGTCCACTAGTGAAAGTCTATTCCCTAGGCCTTGTTCCTAAATATCGCTATCGCTGCTTGTTTACTTGTTTCTACTGTGTTACTACTGCTGCATTACTACTGCTTGTTTCATCGTTCGGGCAAAGCACTTTTCCGGTGTCGTTGCCGTTGCTACTGCTTATTCATACCACCTGTATTTCACTATCTCTTCGCCGAACTAGTGCACCTATTAGGTGTGTTGGGGACACAAGAGACTTCTTGCTTTGTGGTTGCAGGGTTGCATGAGAGGGATATCTTTGACCTCTTCCTCCCTGAGTTCGATAAACCTTGGGTATCCACTTAAGGGAAACTTGCTGCTGTTCTACAAACCTCTGCTCTTGGAGGCCCAACACTGTCTAAAAGAATAGAAGCTCCCGTAGACATCACCCCCCTCTCCCCAAACCCTAGCCGCCCCACTCCTCCTTCTTCCCCGCACGCTTAGCGAAGCTCCGCCGGGATTCTCCACCGCCACCGACACCACGTCGTCGTGCTGTCGGATTCAAGAGGAGCTACTACTTCCGCTGCCCGCTGGAACGGGGAGGTGGACGTCGTCTTCATCAACAACCGAACGTGTGACCGAGTACGGAGGTGCTGCCCGTTCGTGGCGCCGTGATCAAGATCTTCTACGCGCTTTTGCAAGCGGCAAGTGAACGTCTACCGCAGCAACAAGAGCCTCATCTTGTAGGCTTTGGAATCTCTTCAAGGGTGAGACTCGATAATCCCCTCGTTGCTACTGTCTTCTAGATTGCATCTTGGCTTGGATTGCGTGTTCGCGGTAGGAAAATTTTTGTTTTCTATGCAACGTTATCCTACACCACTACCTCAGCATCGCTGGCCTGGCCTCGCAGCACCTCCGGACCAGGCTAGTAGCTACACCGCACGACCTTGCAGCGCCGCCTGGCCAGGTTCCTCAGCCGCTTTGTGCTGCTTGCAGCAGTGTTGACTCTCCCTTGCAGCATCGCCTCGAGCCGCTTGCACCAGCGATGGATCTTGACCGCGACATCACCGGAGGCCATGATTCCAGTCAGCTTTGCAGCAGCGTGCAAATGTCGACATCAAAAAATACGAGCCGCCGTGTGGGAGGAGATGTGCGTGTGGTAGAAGGTCAGGGTGGAGGTGGAAAAACACCGGCAACGAGGCAGGCTGCACCGACGGCATGAAGGAGCTATGAGCTAGGCAATGGTAGGAGGATCTCGGGTTCGTAGAAAGAAGAAAAGAGAGGAACACATTGCCGCAAAGAGGTGAAGAGATAAGATCAGAAGTAGACCCCACACACGTTAGAGTTAAGTGGCGGACTGGTATGGTGTGGCCTGGAGCGCGCGATCAAACCCATCGCACGGTGTGCGACCCGGAGGGACCATGCGCTCATAGCCTCCGGAGGAAAGGAGCACAATCTCGTCCAAGAGTATGGCCATTCGTAAGCTAGTCATACTTTGTTGTGAGTGCATTGTGTAGCATGACTAACATGGTCCATAAATTATTACATAAACTATAATAAGGATTCATAATACATGGTGCATGGGAAACTAGTTGCTGAAGTTACCTTACCGTAGGTGTTAAACTATAAACATGAATATGTGACTATTGTGTGTAGCGGTATAACTTTTCTAAGAGTGTAGTGGCAGAACCGTAAGTACAAGCAGATCCTTATCATGGCCCTCAATCTTTGTACAAAACACTTTGCTTATTTTGAGACGGATACTTTTTTTTTTTTGAAAATTTTGAGACGGCACTATCTTTCAGCTAAGAACAAAAAAAAAAGTAAAAGGGAAGAATACAAGCTACCATGGTCCATGGGCTTTCTCTAAGAAAGCCATTTTGGGCTTCTTTTAAGAATAGCATTAGGCTTCATTACCGCATAAAATTACTGTAACTTTGGGCCGACCCTCTGCATTTTATATTGGCTAATGCAACGACTCCACCACATACCCTAGCGTGCGAGAGATGAGCAGCCGCCACCACGAATTCCTCTCCCAGATTCCTTCACGCCGTCGACCGCCGCTTCCTGCCCTCAGATGCCGCCATGGATTCCTCCTCATGCTCCACACATCTTGGGGTGGGAGCGTTGTTGAGATGAGATTGCCCCATACACCACTTCCAGGGTGTTCTTGTTTAACACTTACTCGTCGGAGATCGGCGTATGGGGTAATCTCATCTAAACACCGCTTCCATCTGAGGTTCCTAATATTCTCATGAGCAGATATATGCTTCCCACCGTGATTGATCCCAGCAAGCTTGTTGGGATTCCCTTTAAATGTTGGTCACTGGGAGTGGGAAGTCATAGAGCCCTTGAGTTCCATGTTGGCCTGGCAGAGCCTAGTAGTGATGACCTCTGCCTGTGGGCTTGGTCCGAGTTCAATAGCTACTATGTTCAGCTTGACCTACTGCAGTTCAAGGAACTTCCGGAAATCAACTTGCATCATTGGCAACCATTCGAAGGTACTATGTTGCAGGTAATATCATGGATTCATGTACAACGCGCATTTAACAAAACCAAGTTATTTTCTGATGATTGGTTGATGGAAAGCTGTTCGCATCCTTTAATATATGTTAAGCTAACAATAATTAGCGTGCTATCCATTTTTTAGTTTGCTCCTTGAATTGATGAAAATATATCTGTAACTAGCAATTAGGCACTGAATAATTACTCCCCCATTTCTTAATGTAGGCCGTAAAGTTTTTGGCACAGAAATTTAAGAACGTGTGGAAGAAAAGTTTTGCTAATTGACGTAAGAAATAGAGGAGTTCGCATGAGATAAGGAAACATAAACCACTGGCGCGACAGCCGTCACGAATGGGGGACGTGACCAGTAAATTATTCTCACATGCCACCAGTGCGCAATTTCCTATTAGTTAACCAATATAAATATGGACTTCTCAGTTATTATTAAGATGATGCCATGATCCCTTTGCTTTACGCTTGTAGTGCATGAATATTATTGAATTTGATCTGTTAGTGACTAGCTAGCTCATACATTTCTAGTAGGTTTCAGCTTTTCTATCCCATGAGCCCGCTAATCTGCTGATTATTTTCTGTGTTGTATTAGGCAGCAAGATGTTGATATCAGATTATTTCATATGTATGCCCCATTTTGCTATCTGGTTCCAAGCTCAGTATTCAGAACCTTTTTGTTCTGATTAGTTAGCATGCAGTGCAACACACTTCTCAAGCAATGTTCGTTATATAAATATTTAGCAATGCATAATGACTTGACAACATCGCAAATATTACAATTGATGCTTTAGTTTACGAATAAATAGATTGTTATATATATCAGTCTAAGAATTACAAACCAGCCATTCTTCGACACACTTAAGTCTCATACACTGAGATGCTCGTTTTTGATCGACAAAATTAACAATTAAAGAACACATTGTATGTTTAGTTCAAAACTATAGCTAATAAAGAGAAAACAAATGAACTTATTAAGCTTTGTTCTTGATAGAACTCACCGTAGTGCTTACTATGTATTTGTGATGACGACCTTTTAGATATTTAAATAAGTTGTGTGTGCACGTGTATAATTGAAGAACACTGGGAAATAGAAATAAACACGAAGGCCCAAACAGCATAAGCAATTGGACAACCATTTAGCTCCTAAACTCAAACCATTCAACTAAAAGATGTCAAACATTACGGTGATATATTTTACACACTAATTGAGTTATGTTATAGCATCAGTTTACAAAACTTTACATGATCAATTCCACCCCTACATTAGAATCGCTATCAAGGATCAGAAATATAGTTCATAATACTCTAGCTTACAGTAATAGCTATAATTAACCTACATTATTACATATATAAAGTTACAGGATTCTGCTGAAACCACAACAATGCCACATGCATTTTCCACTATAGATCCCCAATTTCGGTACTGTACATGCACAAAATTTGTTTTTGTTTTCCTTTCATTTTCATTGTTTATTCCACATTTCTGGCAATCTCCTAGCTCCTATTGTTCATCCTTGCTGGTTTTTTCTAGTTTCCACGCGTTGCTTCCTTTTTATTAGGCATGGTAAGCTCCGGTTTCCCGATTTCGGTCGTTGTCCATATATGCTGTCTCCAGATTTGTCTCAGTTCGATTTTGATTTCTTTCCGCTCGTGCCACGTGTTCTTTTTGTTTTGAGGTACCGGAACCACGTGAAGGCGCCACCAATGAAGAGGCACCTCGATGGGCTCGACTGGGAGGTGATTGTAATCAAAGATGATACCGTGAACTCGATGTTCCTGCCCGGTGGCAAGATTATGGTCTACACTGGGTTCCTCCACCATTTCAAAACTGATGTTGAGGTTGCCGCTGCGCTTGGGCATGAGGCACGTAGTAGTAGATTTTATTCGTCGGAATCCTATGTGATTTGGGGTGGATCCAAACTGAAATCGTCGTTGGCTAAATCTTTTTCAGGTCGGGCACGTTATTCCAAGGCATACGGCAGAGGCGGCCAGCAAGAGCCTGGTGTCCATGTTCATGCGAACTGGCACACGGCAGCTTTGACAATTCAAGTCTGGTCAAATACGTTTCCAAATTACTCTTGGAGCTGCCCTTATCACGAAGGTATGTTCTCATTTCTGCGTTTCACATTGTTCATGGTGATGTGTACATATCCTGCACGCTATAATTAAGTTAGAAATATTATTGAAAGGTCACAAATGACATACACACTAGTATGGACAATCGATCCAATATGTCGTCAGGTCAACATATCATGGTACAAATTAGAGTTCATATATGCAAGAGATTGTTTGTTCCACAGACAGGATTTCTTAAGTCCGTCGTTTTATTACCCCTAAAGCTTTATTGTCACTGAATTTATGCAGATAGACTAGTTTATATCCCTTTGGAGACAAACTAGTTACACATCTTAGTACTATCAGATATCATTTGACCTGGGATATGTTTGAAGAAGCACTGCCTGTGATATGGATTTCTAGCTCCTTGAAACAAGCATCTTGTTCAAAGACAAAACATCTCATATTGTGTAAAATTATAACGGTAAGGCGTCCTTGATAAAATACTAATTAAGTTCGCTGGTGCAATCGGAATCAGAACATTTGATGAATTTGTATGATTAGAAGCCACTGCTTAGGCACTTGATGTACTCCCCAATTTGCATAATGTAGAAATGCTAGTACTCCGTTTTGTTTTCATTGAATGGTTTAATTCTAGTGAGATGTACTAGGCTTTAGAAGAATATGCTTAAGCAAGTCCTTTGCATTGTCTATCTCCACAAAACTGAGACCGTTATTCCCATCCGTGGGAGATCCAGTAAGGCAGGTTTAACCTAATGTCCTAATACAGCTGCTCTAATGTGGTATAGAGTGCAATTAATGTATCCCATCTACTCTGCCCATTTTATGTTGTGCATAATTTTCCGTGCAAGTCAAACTGTGCAAACTTTGACGAAGAATATAGATAATAATACAAAGATCTACCATGTCAAATGCATATAATATGAAAATATATTTCATAACAATTCTAAAAATATTATTACTTTGTTGTATATGTTTATATTTTTATCAATATAGATGATTAAACTTTACGAAGTTTGACTTTGACCAAAGCTTATATGCAACATATTTTGGGCAGGAGGGAGTATGACAATTGGTCTTGTTTAGTTGTGTGTTGTACCGTTCTCACCTTCTTAATACATTATCAAATGTATGCAAGTATGTCATGTTAAAACAGTAGAGCTTAGAGACTTTTCTGACAATGTTACCTGTGTAGGATGGAGATAGAGGCAGATCGCATTGAAATGCTCCTACTTGCTGTGGCTGGTTTTGATCCATACATAGCCGTTGAGGTTGAAGAGAAGCGGTCGGAGGAGATTCAGGGTGTGTTTGGATTGAAGCCACGGGCTGCCCAGCCAAATAATTGGTGTTGACCAAGTGTATGGGTGTTGTTTGGATTGGAACCAATATTTTGGCGTGCCCATGCTTGCTTCAGCCATCCAATACAACTTCATGCCAAAAAGTTGGCCAGATGTGGGCGGTTGAAAGCCACACCAAAATTTTGGCACGCCTATGCATTGGGGGGTCTAAGCTGGGCAAAAACCAAACACGCCCTCAGAATTGCAAAACTACTTTTCTATTCACCCTTCAAGTAAGAAAAGAGCAAAGTATTTATTGAAAGACAAGGTCATGGAGGAGGCGTTGGAACTTATACAGAGAATCAAGTGTTAGTAAGGCAGAGAAGGCTTCCTCTTGGTCCTAGATTTTCAAACTCTCCTACCGGATGCTAATATTTCTAGAGCTTGGTAGACAAACATGCGCTTAATTATCGATGTTGACATCAAGTGTCAATCAGCTTTTGTTATCATGTACTAGTCAATTACTCATGACTCGTGACTAATTTTATAGTGACAGATAAATCTTGCTTGAGTGCCCCATCCATTCGGAAGGATACGGATATCACCATGATGCTTTGGCATGATAGTATAGATCTTATTATTGTTGTTTATTTATTACTACAGATTTCTGGCACTTTTCGCTGAAGTGTAAAAGATACAGAAATTTGTTAGAACTGCAGGCGCATCCCGATGTACGAGGACCAAGAAAACAAATCATGATGATGACGCCGAGATTTGTCAAAAACTGTAGCAAGCATTGACCACCTCCGGCGAAGGCACCGCTAGATCGGTACTACTCCAAGCGGATCTTGAACCTTATCTACCCCTTATCTACCCCACCCCACGTCTCTCGGCAGACCAAAGTGGTAATAATACAAGCAGGTGGTCAAAGTGGCGCAACATGTCCCTATTTGCACAATGATCACCCCATGCTGCGGCAATTTTGAGACGGGACCCTACTCCAACCACACCCACTTCATCTCTGTTACCCACAAGGGAGAGCGCGTGAGAAGGACAAGTTTAACGGATGAAGGGGCTGGTTGTGTATGAAGTGCTTACCCTGAGACGAGCCCGTGGCAACGACCTTGTCGTAAAAATGTAAGGTAGCGCATCGTGGCCTTGCATGCCGTGAGAACTTGTATGTCGGGGACACCTTTTACGGGGCAGTGAAACCCGCCCACCTCTTGTGATCCTTTACAGGAGACTGGCGATCATGTTTCTTCTGAAGGAAAAAAGGTAGACTTGTTACTGCTGTATGTATTTATAACTTTTGGGTTTATGGATTACAAAGTACAAGAGATATGTAGGGGAAAAAAGCTAGATTAGTAATAAATAAAAAATGTGTTCAATCCAATAGATGAAGGTAGCATTGGCCTTGTCATGTGGTCTGTATTTCATCCAGCATAGCTCCTTCTTGTGGGCCCGTCATTCTGAAAAACAAAAGCATTTCTGGTCCTCCAAATTGCCCATGCCACCAAGATCACAATTTGCATGAAGAAAGACTTCTGCAACTTTTGTTGTAGGAATTTTTGGCAAAAAGGACCACATCCACGAGTGAATTATCAAAAAAGACCACCTCTGAGTGAATTTGACAAAAAGACCACCCGCGCCGTGGCGGCAAGCTCCCCCAAGCGACACGTGGCACCTGCCACCACAGGCACTGTTCACCCACAGCCTGTGAACAATGCATGCCGCCACGGGTGGTGGCGGCAAGTGCCACGTGTCGCTTGTCGGTGTGTGAAAAGTACATGCCGCCACAGGCTGTGGCGGCATGTGCCACATGTTGTTTGGTGGAGCTTGCCGCCACGACGAAGGTGATCTTCTTTTGGCAATTTCACTCGAAGGTGGTCCTTTTTGACAATTCACTCGTAGAGGTGGTCCTTTTTGCAAAAAATTCTTGTTGTAGGGGGTCTGCTCCGGTGTCCTCCCCTGAGCTCCGCCGTTTTGAAAAATCAGAGAGACTCTAGCCTTTTGTACAAATACACGGAGTTAGTCTTTCTCGAATTTTGTGGAACGAAAAAACACGGAGCGGTTGTAATTTACGTCCCACTGCTACCGTTAAGTGATCAAAACGTTAAGCATGTCTTATCTCTCTCCTCCCTCCTCTTCCGGGCATGTTTTTCAACGCCCAGACTCTTTCCCAATTTGACTTTACCACAACACGGTTCACGTTTACCTCCAACGAATAGAGGCCGCCTGCGAACGAATCGACGTACCTTCCACCAAAGTCAAACTTGTCTGCATCATTCTCGCGGCCGCGGAGATCGAGTTGTAGCTCGTTGCCGTCGCTATGAGCTTGTTTTCACCACCATGACGCCCACGACGCCTCAACTAGCCCTTGGATGAACAAATCGGCCCCGCCTTCGAAGCCATAGCTTGCAGTTGCGGGAATCGGCCCTCGTGCCACCCTTGCTTGCAACCGAAGCCATGAGCTCGTTGTGGCCACTAACAACTTGACGCCATATCCAAGAGCCTCCCGCCTTCAGCCAAGAGGTCCCTGCTGCCGCTTCCGACCTCCACAGTGAGACTCCCGGTTATTGCGTGTCCGATACAACCTAGTCTCCGTTCTTTTGTCTGAAAAGGAAAAAAAAGGCAAACCCGACTAGGCCTTTTTCAGCCTAGCAAAACTCACATTTGTACCACACTTCATCCAACCTAAATGGGCTTGCAGCCCACTTTTCTACCTCACGGAGCCAGCCAAACAATTTCGCTCCTGGCTTCGGTAGGAGATGACCTGAATTGATTGATTTTGTAGGGAGGGAGGGGACACTGAAGCAAATGCGTTGTTAGGTTCTTAATGATGCAATCCAGGGCATCTGAGGGTGTCGATGTTTGAATTTTGTTGACAGCCAATATAACATATATTCATAGATAATTCGCAAAAAAAAAAAACATATATTCATAGATATAAATAATACATGGTAGAGATACACAAGCTGTCTCCCATAATTACAATATAAAGTCTAAAAGAAACGACTAAATCTTCGAGGTCATCAAACTCTTTCTTCTTCCATGACACAATCTTATCTGAAGGCAACCAAACATATATACCAAAGCGTAGACATGTGAATACCAACGAAGGGTCTTCCATAATTATAATTTGAGCCACAATGGCATGGCTACGTGAACGCGCGCAACCATTAAAGTAGTCAATTAACGTCGACAAGAGTACCAACACCAGTATACTAGCGGAAAATAACCAAACAGCATGGTCAACGTCACTAGGGAGCTGAGAGTACGAATCACCATATTGGAAGACGTAGCATCCGGGACAAATATTATGAGGAGACTCCTCGCAGTAACCATGAGAAAAGATGCAAATCGATATGGCGAAGAAAGATACGAAAGAATCATACCTAGAGAATTATAACCTTCCAACACCACCATTGAGGCTGGGAAGGAGATCTCGTTATCGATCGAAGGCCCGAAGATTCATTGAGACGGAGGTAAAACAAAAGGCGAACACCAAAACCCTAATCTAATCTATTTAAAACACTAATTTTATGAAAAAAACTCTACCCATAGATTGTGTTCCTCCACCCCTCTTAACAGCGGCGAGCCGGTCGGAGGAGGGGGGTGATGAGTGCAGAGAGCACGTCGTTGGGAACCCCAAGAGGAAGGTATGCTGAGCATAGTAGCAAGTTTTTCCTCAGTAAGAAACCAAGGTTTAATCGACCAGTAGGAGAAACGCGTGACTTCTGAAGGTGTTGTTAGTTGACTTGTGGCAGGGTGCACTACCTGCGTTAGCAACAACGTGGAATCTGCACACAACACAACCAAAATACTTTGCCCCAACTTACAGTGAGGTTGCCAATCTCACTGGTTTTGCTGAACACAAAGGATTAAATGTATAGTGTGGAAAGAGATGTTTGTTTGCAGTGGAAATAAAGAGAACAGTGCTTGCAGTAAGTAAAGAGAACAAGATGATCAGTGTAAAAGAAAGGATCGGGATCCACAGTTCACTAGAGGTGTCTCTCCATAAAGATAAATAACATGCTGGATGAACAAATTACAGCTGGGAAATTGATAGAATAAAGACCATACATGATAAGATGATTACTATGAGATTCATTCGGGCATTACAACATAATACATAGACCGTAATACAACTGCGTCTATGACTAATAACCCATCTTCCGGTTATCATCCGAACCCCTTTCAGTATTAAGTTGCAAGCAACAAATTATCGCATTAAGCAATGTGTGTAAAGTAAATAATATAATTATCCTTAGATAACGCATTGTTGTTTTCTCCCGAGTAGCAACAACACATCTACAATCTTAGAAGTTATTGTCACTCTTCCAGAAAACTAGAGGCATGAACCCACTATCGAGCATAAATACTTCCTCTTGGAGTTACAAGCATTTACTTGGCCAAAGCATCTACTAGCAACGAAGAGCATGCAAGATCATGAATAACATATGACAAGTATATAATCGATCTCAACATAGTATTTAATATTCATCGAATCCCAGCAAACAGAACATATAACATTACATAAGGATGATCTTGATCATGATATGCATCTCACAAGATCTAAACATGAGGCACAAATTAGAGAACACAACCATCTACCTACTGTTATGGACCCGTAGTCTAGGGATAAACTATTCACGCATCACTTCGGAGGCGAGCATGACGATGTAGAGGCCTCCGGTGATGATCTCCCCCTCCGGCAGGGTGCCGGGAAGAGCTTCAGAACCCTCCCGAGCCAGGGTTGGCGATGGCGACCGCGATGGAACTTTTCGTGGATGGATGCTCGAGTATTTAGGTTTTCCCGAAATCATGAATAAATAGGCGAAAGAGCGAGGTCGGTGGACGGCTGGGGGGCCCACACCACCCCATGGCGCGGCCAGGGCTTAGGCCGCGCCAAGGGCTAGTGTGGCCATTCTGTGACGCCTCTTCGTCTCTCCTCTGGACTCCGTCTTCGTTACGGTAAAATTATAGTTTTGGCTTTTGTTTCGTCCAATTCCGAGAATATTTTCTATACAACTTTTCTGAAATACAAAATAGTAGAAAACAAGGAACTGACACTGTGACATTTTTTCAATAGATTAGTGCCGAGAAATGTATAAAAGTGCAACGCAGTGTAAGCAAAACATATATAAATCGGTGTAAAACAAATATGGAGCATCAAAAATTATAGATACATTTCCAGAGGTGGAGGCCGAGTGGCTGGGAGGAGAGTGATATGTCACGCGCCCAATCTTTCATCGCGTTGTGGTGATGTTTGCATGTTTTTTTTTTTTGACAATCAATACCACATATATTCATAATAACAAATAGTACATGGTAGAGATACACGAGCTGTCTCCAGCGATTACAAAATAAAGTCTAAAAGATACTAGCAAATCTTCGAGGTCTTCAAACTCTTTCTTCTTCCAAGACATAATCTTGTACTTTTCTGAAGGCAGCCAAAGATAGATAACAAACCATAGACCTGTAAATACCAACGAAGGTTCTCCCATAATTTTAATTTGAGCCGCAATGCCAAGGCTGCGTGCACGCGCGCAACCATTAAAGTAGTCAATCAACATCGGCAAGAGTACCAACACCAGTATGTCAGGGAATAAAAACCGATCTGCCTTGTCGACGTTGATGGAGAGCCGAGAATACGAATCACCATTGTCGAGGACGTAGCAACCGGGACAAGTTTGAATTGAATAAATTCGTGTTTGGTCTCACGAAAAAACAAAGATTACAGGCCTTGGGAGAAAAACGTTTCGCATACATCTGCCGTACTCGGGATCCTAGTAATTGATTTCTGTCCGAATCCTAATTAAGTTAGGTCTTCTCGGGATCTCCTATATGGCTACAGCTACAGCCGTCGCAAACCAATTGCAGTTTCTCAAGCACGCGCCACACGACGGGGACGAAACAGCAAGGAGGGGCGCTCCCTAAAGAGGCGTACGTACGTCCCGGCGACGGCGAGTGGCCGGCTGCGGTCACGTACGAGTCGTCACGCACCGGCGCCCATCAATCTCTCTGCCAGCCCAGCCGGAAATACTTCCAAGACATCACTCCGGCCACAAAACCATGAACAGCTTGAAGAATCTGCGCCACGCGCTCTCCCCGATACTCCGCCGCAGACCCGCCGTCCGGCCAAAGCCGCCCCCGCCGCCGCCCCCAAAACCGTCAACTCGGTGCTACCACACGTCCCCGCGGCGACCCGAGCCTAGCCGAGGACTCCTTCGCCGCATAACTAACCCTGCCGTGAGCCGTCCACCGGCGCCGGCGCTCCCTCGGCACTACTCCTCGTTGTCGTGGGGCTCATTCTTCAGCAACCCACTCCGCGGCGGGGAGAAGTGGTACCAGAACCCGCACATAGTCTACGCGGCGGTCGCCACCACCTGCGGCGTGGCGCTCACCCTCTGCTTCGGCACCTTCGAGACCGTGCCCTACTCCAACCGCACCCTGTCGTTGCCTAATCGACGGTACCTCGGAGGAGGGATCCTCACGAGGGGGAGAAGAAGTAGGGGCCATAGGGCGGAGTGCACACGGGACGGTGGTACGCGAGTTACCCAGCTTCGGAACACCTGCACGATGACGGGGCCTACTGCTGCTTGTCTGGAATTATCTGGGCGCTTTCGCGTTGTTACAATGAGTTGTGGTTGTGCCTCTAGGGCTACCGGGATCCGGCTTATAAAGGCGCACGGATCTAGGGTTTACATGGAGAGTCCTAGCCGGATTACAGATAGCCTAACTACGATACAATGTCTTGCCGTGCACGTCACGGATCCGCCCTCCATATACGTCGTACTGGATCCGGGTCCCTCCTGGGCCTCCATGGATCCGGGTTACTCCTATGTCGGTACGGATCCGGCTTACTGATCCTAGGCTGGACTTCTTCCTTCATGATCAACAACAATCGGGCCGCCCGATGGGCCACATGCCTCATCACCATCTGTGGGCCACCCGGGCTTGCCGGATCTAGGCACCTGTCGATGGTACACCCATGAAGTATACCCACAACGGTAGCCCCCGAGTTCTCCGAGTTTCGCCTGCGGTTTCCGCCTTGTCTGGTTCATTATAATCTCCGGCAAACGGTGGTAACGCGGAGAAACTTGAAGAGCTCCAACTTTGCATTTTTTTCCTTTTTCCCAACTTACAGTCGGAAAATGCTCCCATCCCGCGGGACTTCATCCATCGACATTCCAAAGAACATTTCCGGGTTACTCCCTGCTCGAATGAGAGACAACTTATCTTCACGCGGTTACCGGAATCTTAAAAAGACTCAATCGGTTCCGCCAATTCTGGCGCCATGTTTGCGCGATTCGCGCGGTAACTTATCCCTAGCCATTTTTACTGCTAGGGTTTGGGACACGTGTCACACATCCAACGGCGCGACGCTTGCGTTCCGACCACGGGATGCGGAACACGAATCTCATTCCCTCGGCCTATAAATACCAGCCGTCGACCCCTTCACCTCTCATTCACCCCCTCCTCTCTTCTCAGCCGAGCGCCGCCCGAGAGTTTCTCCGCCGCCGTGCCGGAACCCGCCGGAGAACCACCGGAGCATCACCGGAGCGCACCCGCCACCGCAGTGTTCTTCGTGTTCATAACTCCGACGAGCTATCGCAACTCCGGCCACCGCACGCCATTACGGTAAACCTCGAACTCAACTTTCACACCGCAGTTGGTAGGGATGAATTTGGGGAAGACGAAGTGGGATCCGACTAAGGAAAGTTTCCGCCAACCTTTTTCTTCGGATGTCTTCAACGACTCCGCCTCCGAACTCGGAACCGATCATGGCGACGCCAATCTCCTCCGCCCCTCCTCCTTTTGTTCCCATCAGGCTGGATCCTTCAAAGGATTCCGGCAAGGAAGCCGAGGGAACCTCCGCACACCCGGAGAAAACCTCCGGGGCAGGCCAGTCGGAGCAGCAAACAGAAGAGGCTGCCAAAAAATCAAAGGCTCGGAAGCGCGACTCCGAAGCTAAGGGGAAGTGGTGGCCTTGTACCACCACCGAGATGGAATTGAAGAATCTCGAGTCGGAGGGCTTCCTGCAACCCGGAAGCTGGAGGTCAGTTCCAGATGAACCAACTCCGGCTCCAAGGGACGACGAGATGGTGCCGACGAAGGCACCGGTGGAGCGTGGATTTTCATTCCCGCCTTCGGATTTCTTCCGAGAGATTCGAAGACGTACGGACTCCAACCCCATAACATATCTCCGAATAGCGTGCTCGCCATCGGCAACCACGTCGCTCTCTGCGAAGGCCACCTCCGGGTAACTCCGGAGCTTCCCTTGTTCCAATATTTCTTTCTTGTCAAGAAAGAGAAGATCCGCCAAACTTCCGAATTGCCAACTTGCGGATCCATCACTTTCCTCCTTCGCCCGGGTCGCGTCTACCCCCACACCGACCGCCATGAATCCGCGAGGTACTGGTCCGGAGGTTTCTTCTACCTGAAGGACGTCTCCGACCCGGCGAGCGACAAAAGACTTCCAACATTCAAGAACAGCCCCGCCAATGAAACTCCGGCATGGACACAGTGCCCCCACCTCTCCGACTCACCTCGGCTAAACCGCGCAATTAGGCGGATCTGCAAGCTCACGGAGGAGGGGCTTACGGGGAAGGACTTAACCCTCTCCTGGTTTACCAAGCGGATCCAGCCGCTCCAGCACAGGGACCACCTGATGTTTGAATACACTGGGCGCGATGATCCGATGCGCGCCACAAAAGATAATCTGTCCGCCGACGCTATCGACAAGAGGATCCGGCTCCTCCTCAAAATCCCACGTGAACTCCGTGTTCACGTATGCAACAAAGACATCCACACGGGGGGATCCGGAACCGCGGTACGTCGTCTGGACTAAGTTTATTGTTTCTCTTCAAACTTTGTCTAAGTGTTTATCTTTGCATTAGCTCGAGGCGCTTGGGGAGAATGAACTCGGAAATCTCCTCCGAGTCCCATCCACCGGCAACCCGGATCCAGAAGCCGCATCGGAGGCGGAAGCTCCTGAAGCCAGCCGCCCTGCGAAGAGGAAAAGGCCAGCCCCTTCCAGCCCCCAAGCGAAACGCCCCCGCGAAGCGCTAAGCATCGCGGCTACTCGGAAAGCGGAGGCGGAAAAGAAGCGCCTCTCACTGATTAACACCAGCAACAAAGGGCAACCCGCCATCCGGCATTTCTTCAAGCCTTCGGGTAAGCGTTTACTTCCGAGATTCAAGTTCTGGTTTTTTCGCTCAAACTCGTACTTATGCTTTTTATGTTTTTCCTGAAGTTCCGGAAGCCAACCTCCCAAGGCCCCAAGGGTCATCAAGAAGAAAGCCAAACCATCTCCGACTTCCTTCCCTATTACTCCTGAGGTGGAAGTTCCGCCCAAGGCTTCATCTGCCAACAAGCCGGATCCGAAGGACATCATTGACCTTGATGATCTTCCTGAAGACCCTGCCCATCATGGCGACTCCGCCCCGGGGACCTCCACACCCATTCCTCCACCAGATCAACCAAGTTCCGCTTTTGCGGAACCTACTAATGAAGAACAAGAGCAAAAGGTCAAGCTTCTCCAAGTTACCAATGCGACCCGAGTCAGCCTCGAGCCAACTCCATCCATCCAAAAACTTACCCTTGCACGGCGTCACGCGGAAGTTTCCGAGATGCTGAACAAGGTGTGGGGGAAGCCGGACGAGGAGACGCGAGATCTCGCGGAGCCGGAGGACGACTTGAAGGATTTTTCGCCAAGCACAGGAAAGTGCGGCAGGTAATACTAGCCCCCAAGCATTGGGTGATATAGTTCCGTGCAACGTGTATTATCCGATGCTTTCCCAGAATGTACTCTAGACGGAAAATTTAAAATTTTTTATATCTCAAACTGAATTCCTCGCCAGCCCCCAAGATTTTAAATATCCGGCTAACTCCCTGCTGCTGACAGACCACACGGAAATTGCACGAAGATTTGCGCATCCATGTGCTTGAGCAGATCGCGGAAATCGAGGGGCTGCGCCGGAACGCGGAAAATGGCCAAAAGGCTATCCAGACTGCTGGAGACCCGCTCGAAAGGTACAAGATCCGGGTCTTTCTCTTTTTGTGTTGTCATAGTTCATGATGCATAATATGTGCACTTGTACGCCTTGAGAAGAATGCGCTAAGCGCTCCACGCTTGATGAGCTTTCCGCCAAGGTCAAGGTGCTTGAGGCGGAGAACGAGTCCCTCCAAAACTTCATGAAAGAATCCTCAAGCAAAGAAACTGAAGCGAGGAGGGAGCTCTCCGAGAAGCATACCCGCGAGAAGGCGGAGCTGATTGACAAGGCTGGAGAAGAGCCAAGGCCGCGTGATCTCCATAATTGCTAAGAATAAAGCTGCGGAAGCGGAGGCGGAAACCATTGACAAGCTTATCTTTCGTAAGCATCTTTCCGCGTCATTGCTCAAACCACCTTTTATGTTTTACGTGACGGAACTGAACCTCTTTTCTTCCACGGCAAGCCTTGGCTTTGAGTGGACTAAAGATTCAAACCTGACGAGGGCGGAAGCATACGAGGAAGTGCGGAACTCAATTGATGCGGCTGTTTGGAGCTCGTCGCGGAATCGCCACGGCTCTGTCACTAAAGAAGGCCAAAACCTCGGTCATCGATACGATGACCAATCTTATGCGACAGGTGCCGGAGTTCATCAGGGACTGGCAGAAATCTTCAGCGCGCGGAGCCGCCTCCTTGGTCCTGGCCACCTGCAAGGCCTTCTTCCCCTCACTCAACCTGGCGCAAGTTGCACGCGGAGCCCCCGAGAGTTCCGACATGAGCACCCTCCTCGCGGAAGCCGAAGGCTATGAAGAGCTGTTTGTCGGGCGAGTGGATCACTCGTT
The DNA here is from genome assembly GCF_022539505.1 of Lolium rigidum. Classification (NCBI taxonomy): domain Eukaryota; kingdom Viridiplantae; phylum Streptophyta; class Magnoliopsida; order Poales; family Poaceae; genus Lolium; species Lolium rigidum. The sequence continues at coordinate 229,257,610 of NC_061509.1, forward strand.
ACGGTACAACAAGCACAACCTGCCCGAAGGTTTTTCCGATGCTGAGGAGGAAGCGAGGCGAGCCGAGTTTTATGGGGAAGGATCCGGGTCCGGCGGCGAGCATTCCGGAGGAAACTGCGGAAGCGACTACGAAGCCGGATGCGGTGACGGCGACGGCGGCTCCGGCTACCATCGGATCGAAGAGGAAGACTGCGAGTAGAGTTCTGTTTGAAACAATGAAACAAGTTGCATCATTTTGGCCCCAGCGAGGGTTTGTAATAAGACTTAAATTCTTAAGTAGCTAGGAACGAAACGATTATGCATGGGGCGGAAACACTTATCCTGCTATCCGTTAAATATTATGTGCATGTTTCGTTTTATGTCGGAAAGCAAGTGCTGACTTCGTTATTTTCCGGCTTGCCCGCTTGACCTTCCGCGAGCCGGAAAACCCTAGCCGGAAATGCTCGCCAGCGGCGACGAAGCCCAATGGCAGTCCGTCCATAACCGCGGAAACAAGCCCCCAGGCATAGGTGCCGGAAATCGCTACTAGGAATCCACGAGTTCGCAACAGATAACAACTTAATCAGAAAACTTAAGCTTACGTCCTCAGGGACGGTTTTAGAAATCACAACTTTTATACACGCCTAGGCGGAAAACATCCAGCTCTGCGGTTTTAGTTGGAAAAACATACACGATCTAAAATGAACAAGTAAAGGAGGTAAAAGACTCAGAGAGTGAACCATAAGCTTTATTTCATTGATCATGTGTAACTATTACAGAGTTTTGTAACTCGGAAAAATATGCTAAGTGTAGAAAGGACGTAGGCTGTGCGATGTTCCAAGGGCGATCTGTTTCGTCGTATATGTCATCCGGATCCTCACGCTTGCGTTTCCGGCGCCAGTTAGCAGGTCTATCCCTCAGCTCGCGGAAATCGACAAGGTAGTACGATCCGTTATGAAGCACTTTGCTGATGACGAAGGGTCCTTCCCATGGAGATTGCAGCTTATGGTCTTTCACCTGTCGAAGGCGGAGGACCAGGTCTCCGGCCATGAAGGAGCGTTTCCGAACTCGGCGACGCGTGATAACGTCGGAGTTTCTGCTGGTAGATGGCGGAGCGCTGGTCAGCTAGGTCCCGAGCTTCTTCGATCAGGTCCACAGATAGCTGTCTGGCCTCGTCAGCTGTTTCTTCGTTATAGGCGGAAACTCGCGGTGAATCATGGATGATGTCGGAGGGAATCACGGCTTCGGATCCGTATACCGGGAAGAAAGGGGTAAACCCCGTTGACCTGTTAGGGGTAGTTCGCAAACTCCACAAGACGGCGTCTAGTTCGTCGGCCCAAGCTCCGGCTGCTCGTCGCAACGGTTCTTCAAGGCGTGGCTTAATTCACGATAATATTAGACCGTTAGCTCTTTCGACTTGACCATTGGATTGTGGGTGAGCCACGGATGCAAGGTCCAATCGAATCCCCATTGTCTCACAATAATCCTTCAATTCTCCCCGAGCGAAGTTTGTGCCATTATCCGTGATTATGCTTGTGTGGGATGCCGAATCTCATTACGAGGCTGATGACAAATTTTAGTGCCGTAGCACCGTCGGCTTTTCTCACCGGCTTGGCCTCGATCCACTTGCTGAATTTATCAACGGCGACCGGGAGGTATTCACAACCACCGGGAGATGATCGTTTTAACTTACCAACCATATCGAGCCCCCGGACCGCAAATGGCCGGGTGATAGGTATGGTCTTCAGCTCTTGTCGTTGGAGCGTTTGGTTGAGTAGCGTAGTGCTGGCAACCTCGGCAGGTCTTGACTATTTTGTCGGCATCTTCTTTAGGCTGTGAGCCAATAAAAGCCTAGCCGAAAAGCTTTTGCAACGAGTGACTTGGGAGCGGCATGGTGCCCGCAGTCCCCTGCGTGGATCTCTGAGGATTTCAATGCCATCTTGATTGGAGACGCATTTGAGAAACACCCCTGTTGCGCTTCGTTTGTAGAGCTGTCCATCAACAATTGTGTAGGATCGTGCTCGTCGATGATGCGGCGCGCGAGGACCTCGTCCTCCGGCAACTTCTGATCGATGAGGTAGTCCAGGAAAGGCTGTGTCCAAGCCGGAATGGTAGCCAATACCTCTTTAGCCGGAGACACTGCCACTTCTGGGTTTTCCGGGTTAGCGCCCTTCACCGAGGGTATCCGGAGGTGCTCTAGGAAGATTCCAGGCGGAATTGGCTTTCTGCCGGATCCGAGCTTGGATAGCATATCAGCCGCTGTATTGTCGTCTCTTCTGACGTACTTGACTTCGTATCCGAGGAAGCTCTTGGCGATCTCGTCAACTTCGTCTCTGTAGGCCGACATGACGGAATTTCCGGCGTTCCGGGTTCCGGCTACTTGCTTGGGCCACCAGGTCGGAATCTCCACGGCGGATGATGTGCTTGATCCCTATTTCCTTGGCGATGCGCGGTCCGTGTAGTAGAGCCTCGTATTCCGCCATGTTATTTGTAGCTTCGAAGTGGATGCGGAACGTCTTGCGGTTCTTCTCCGGTAGGGGATTTCGGGGTGACTCCGGCTCCTGAGCCTTGATGCTGCTTGGATCCATCGAAGTGCATAACCCATGTTTCTGGTTCCGGCTCTAGACTTGCATCCGGAGCTTCTGTCCAATCTGCAACGAAGTCTGCCAAGACTTGGGATTTTACCGCAGTCCTAGGCTTGTAGGCGATGTCGAAGGGGGATAGTTCAATGCCCCATTTAGCCGTTCGTCCTGTTGCGTCGGCGTTGTTCGGAATTGTTGACGGCGGAGCTTTGCTCACGGCTCATTCTTGGGTGCTCTTGGAAGTAGTGTCTCAGCTTCCGGCTGCCTAGGAAAACTCCGTAAGCTAGCTTCTGAAAGTGAGGGTATCTTTGCTTTGACTCCGTCAGCACCTCGCTTAAGTAGTAGACGGGTCTTTGGACGTCATATTCGTGACCTTCTTCCTTTCGCTCCACCACGATGACGAGGCTGATGACTTTGTTGGTAGCTGCCAGGTAAAGGAGCATTGGCTCTGACTCTGCTGGGGCTGCCAGGATAGGTGGGGAGGTAAGTATTTCCTTCAACCCTCGAAGAGTTGCGTCAGCTGCGTCGTCCCAGACAAATTTGTCTGTTTTCTTCAACAGCTTGTATAGAGGTAGCGCCTTCTCGCCAAGACGGCTGACAAACCTACTGATTGCTGCGACACAACCAGTTAGCCGTTGCACATCTTTGAGACAAGTTGGCCGTTTGATACACAGGATTGCCTTGATCTTTTCCGGGTTCACCTCAATGCCTCTGTGAGAGACTATGAAGCCAAGGAGTTTTCCGGCTGGCACGCCAAAGACGCACTTCAGCGGATTCAACATCATCTTGTACCTGCGGAGGTTGTCGAAGGTTTACGTGAGGTCGCGGATCAAGTCAGATCCTTTCCGGGTCATGACCGCGATGTCGTCGACGTATGCGTGCACGTTCCGGCCAATTTGGTCCTTCAGGCACCGCTGCATCGTACGTTGGTAAGTAGCACCTGCATTTTTCAAACCGAAAGGCATAGTAACATAGCAGTAAGTACCAAACGGGGTTATGAATGAAGTCGCCTTTTGGTCGGATTCCTTCATCCGGATCCGATGATACCGGAATACGCATCAAGAAAACACAGAAGTTCCGCCCCTGCCGTCGAATCAATGACTTGGTCAATGCGCGGCAAGGGGAACGGATCCTTCGGGCAATGTTTGTTCAAGCCAGAGTAATCGATGCACATTCTTAATATATTTCAGTGTTCTTTTTGGGTACAAGGACGGGATTCGCGACCCAATCGGTGTGGATAACTTCTATTACAAAACCTGCTTCTAGTAACTTTGCTAGTTCCATTCCTATGGCGCGGCGCTTCTTGTCTCCAAAGCGTCGCATAGCTTGCTTCATTGGTTTAGCCCCCGGATTTATGTTGAGGTAGTGCTCGGCGAGTTCCCTAGGTACTCCGGACATGTCAGAAGGTTGCCATGCGAAGATATCCATGTTAGCGCGGAGGAACTCGACGAGCGCGCTTTCCTATTTGGGGTCCATGTTGGCTCCGGCCGAAACCTGCTTGGAAGAGTCACCCGGAATGAGGTCATGCTTCTTTGTTTCTATCGCGGGCTTGAAGGAGGTTTTACTGCTCGGAGATGCTGCTTCTTGGTGGTCCGCATCTCGGTCGGATCCCACTGCGGCTCTGTAGCCTTTCGGCTCTTCTCCGGATATGACGGACTCGCGAAGGCGGCTTCGCCCAACTCGCACTCATGAGCTTTTTGTAGTCTCCGGTTATGGTGATCATACCATTAGGACCCGGCATCTTGAGCTTGTTGTAGATATAGCACGCTCTTGCGTGGAACTTGTGGTAGGTGGGCCTGCCGAAGATGACATGGTAGGAGCTCTTGAAGGGCACAACTTCGAACGTGATCTTCTCTTCGCGGAAATTGTGAACATCGCCGAAAGCCACGGGAAGTGTGATGCTGCCAAGGGAGTTCGCCTTCTTACCGGAACCACGCCGTGAAACTCGGTGTTGCTTGTGTTTGAGCTGTTCCTTGGTGAGGTTCATCCGCTCCGAGTCTCCAGGTACATGATGTTCAAGCTGGCTCCGCCATCCATGAGGCACTTGGAGAAGTCATACCCATCTATGCGGGGACTCACAACCAAGGCGTAGTATTCTTTGGGCACAATGGCGGGATGATCCTCCCTGTCAAATGTGCACGGAACTTCCGACCACGACATGCTGCGGCACGGCCGGAGCCGTGGCGTTCAGGATCCGGGTAGCTGATTTTGTAGCGCGGACTGTGGGGGTTCCGAGGAAGGTGTGGTAAGCCCCCACGCTCTTTTTCTCAAAGGGGTTGGATTTACCTGCGGATCCGGCCTTGGGATCCGGCGAGTTATCATCCTCGTCCATCGCCTCGGAACTGTCCTCCTCCTTGTCCTTGTTCTTGCCCTTGCCTCCTTTGCCGCGTGGGCGGTGCTTCGGGCTCGCTTGTATCCTGCTTCCGGGTCGTTCTTTAGGTCGTTGACCCACTTGCAATTGCGGTTGGTGTGTGTGGACTTCCCCGTAGCCGGATCCAAGTGGGCCGGGCGGGGCATGTCTCGCGTACTCCTCGTAGGTTTGCGGGGCACGGGATCCGCCGGCGGTGACATCGGTGCCTCGCTGCCGACCCCTGCCTGCTCCGCCTCCGCGGCCACGTCCTCTTCCGCCTCCTGGACCTCCGCGTTGGAACGCCATGGCGACCATGTCGGATCCGCCACTCTTCGGTCATCGGGGTTCTTGCGTTTCGGCCGCTGTTGTTACCGTTATCGCGGTTCTTCTTTTGTTGGTGCGGGGAATTGTTGTAGCTGCGAGATCACCGCTGCGTCGTCATCGGCGGCGGTGTGGTCACCGGCGATGGAGATCATCTCGTCCAAAGTCGGTTTGTTGGCGTTGGCCAAACAAGTAAGCTTGTGCCTCGGCAATCCTCCTCTCTGCAGTCCACCAATGAAGGCGTACATGGCGAGTGGTGTGGTCGACGTTCTCGCACTCGTTTCGCATGCCAACCATCGTGTAAGGAAGTTTCTTGATGATTCTCCCTTCTTCCGGATACAAGCTTGTAAGTCGCTTGCCGTGGCGGGTCTTTTGTAGGTGCCCCCGAAGTGTTTCTCGAAAGCGGGCTTCAGGTCAAACCAGCAAAAGATGGAGTTTTTCTCGAGGTCACCGAGCCGGATCCGGGCTGGGCCTACAAGGTACAAGCTGGAGCATGCGGCGGGCGATATTAGGGGTTCCTCCGGCGAAGGTTACTTGCATTGTACTAATCCTCAATCCAGGTATCCGGCCTTTCGGTGCCATCGTAATGCTTCGAGGTTTCCGGGTAGCTTGAGGGAGCTCCTTGGCTTTGGTTCCTCTCGAATCATCCTGCCAAAGCACTTCGGTCCGATGTAGTCGGTTCTGTATTCATTGAGGCGTTCCCGCGCATCGCGCGAACCGTGACGGGGGGACTGAGAGCGAGAGCGAGATCTCCGGCCACCGCCGCCGCCTCCACCTCCACCGCCACCGCTAGGTGGTGGTGAGGGAGACCTGCGAGGGGGCCGATCCGACCTCTTGCTTCCGCCTCCAGATTCTCCCCTGTGCTGGCTCCGGCTCCTGTGGCTGCCTTCGCCGTGGCGCTGGCTGCCCTGGTCGTTCCGGCTCCGGCGAGGTTCCGGGTCGCGCTCCTCATTCCGGCTCCTCCTGGGCTCGGGCTCACGATCGTTGTTCTGATTCCGGCGAGGTTCCGGCGTGCGCTCCCTGTTCCGGTTTCCGGAGGGCAGCACGTTGTCGCGGATAACAATTCCACCATGCCCTTGAGGCCTGGTGTTTCCGGCTGGACTACGGCGGCGAGGGGGACGCGGGTAACCATTAGGCGGAGGGGAGGGGTTGCGGTACTTGTCTCGTCCAGAGTACATTGGGTCCTTTCCCTTTCTTGGATCTGACGGTGGTGTCTTTGATGGTACGGGGATCGGATTTGGATGTTCCCTGGTTTTCCTTCTGCGTTCCGAGGATCCGGTTCGCGATTCGTCATCTCGATGGCGGTTCTCGCGGCGTCCTTCGCGCAGTGGAGACGCAATGCTCCGGGTTGGATTCCAACCTGCGCGAAGTGTCTGCCTTGCTTTGCTGTTGGACCGCTGAAGCGACGAGCGTGCGTAGGTAATTGATGTCGATCTCCTCGTCTTTTTTCTTCAGGAGCTCTGCAGCTTTAGTCATATTATCCTTTGGGGTCGCGAGCGGCCGCTGTTCAGCAGGGGTTGCGAAGGCGATCCTGCGGGGAGGAATTGCTTCTCTGACTATTCTGTCAGCCTCCGCCTGTGCGTAGGTCATCTTCACCTCCCACTCCTGTCTCATGCCTTTGACATGCTCGAGCGTTGCGGTGATTTCGCGGTCCTGTCTTTCAAAGCGATCCATGAGCTGTGCAGCTTCTTCCCTCTCATCCAATATAGCAGCTGCGGTGTTGGCAAACTTTTTGGCTGTGGCCAGCATCTCCTTTCTGGTGGCCTCTAAAGCCACCGGATCTGCAGCGTCATCAGGGGTTATTGGCTTGTTGAGGACATCAGACTTCGCGACCAAATCCATGCGTGCTTGTGCAACTATCTCTTCAGGCGACAGGAGGCTCTCCGAGGACGGATCCTTACGGGGCCGCTCCCGCGACATCGGAGATCCGTGGTGTGATGGTTGTGGATCGGATTGAGCGCTTGCCTCTTCGACTCCGTTTTCTCCGATCGCTGCTACAGTCGCGAGGACCTGCCTTGGCTGGGCGGAGTCAACTTCAGGCTGACCGCCGTATCCGAGTTCCGTCACCTTGCGATCAAACTCCGCAGTGTTCATGGACTGGGTGTCTCCGGAGATTGGGCTTAAATTTCCCAAAATCGACTCTTCCGCCGGAGTTTCGCTTTCTCCGACAGCCTCCTGCTGATCCGGAGCAGCGTTGTTTTCCGGGGCTTCGACCTGCTCGGGACCAGCTCCGACTTCATGAGGGGCGGTTCCGGCGGTATGGGCCAAGAAGTGTACGAAGTGACACCTTTGCTTTTCTAACACCTGGGAGACCCAGGCGGATCTGCATTGGTCTTCCACCGTTACTTCCTGCTCAGGGGCGGATTGGGTGGGTTTTGATTTTTTCAGATCTAAGGCGGAATCTTCGCTAGGAAGTTCCTGCGTCTCAGATCGGATCTTCGCGACTGCGTCCAGCTCGGCGGCGGTCGCGTCAGCGTTACTTACCAGTGGGTTTCCGTCGGAATCGACGGTTTCCCCGATGAAGATGTGTATGCCGCCGACTGGGACGATGGAGAGCTTGACGGGGTCGGTTTTAGCCGGAATCCAACACTCATCCGGCGGGACGATTGGTAGACTTCCGGCGTAAAGGACACGCCCCACAGCAATGGTGTCGTCGTAGCTTCCCATTACTTAACCCTCCCGGTTCCGGCCTCCAGACGCCGCAGGCCCCACGGTGGGCGCCAACTGTCGTTGCCTAATCGACGGTACCTCGGAGGAGGGATCCTCACGAGGGGGAGAAGAAGTAGGGGCCATAGGGCGGAGTGCACACGGGACGGTGGTACGCGAGTTACCCAGCTTCGGAACACCCGCACGATGACGGGGCCTACTCGCTGCTTGTCCGGAATTATCCGGGCGCTTTCGCGTTGTTACAATGAGTTGTGGTTGTGCCTCTAGGGCTCCCGGGATCCGGCTTATAAAGGCGCACGGATCTAGGGTTTACATGGAGAGTCCTAGCCGGATTACAGATAGCCTAACTACGATACAATGTCTTGCCGTGCACGTCACGGATCCGCCCTCCATATACGTCGTACTGGATCCGGGTCCCTCCTGGACCTCCATGGATCCGGGTTACTCGTATGTCGGTACGGATCCGGCTTACTGATCCTAGGCTGGACTTCTTCCTTCATGATCAACAGCAACTGGGCCGCCCGATGGGCCACATGCCTCATCACCATCTGTGGGCCACCCGGGCTTGCCGGATCTAGGCACTGTCGATGGTACACCCATGAAGTATACCCACAACACACCCACTTCGTCATGGTCACGCCCAGCTGGGAGCGCACGCGCGGCGAGAGCGAGTTCAGCAAGATGAAGAAGAAACTGGAGAAGAAGATCCTCCCGCCGGACCACCCCGACAGCGTCTGCGTCAACCGCCTCGTCACGGAGATCGTCGGCGCCGCGCAACGCGGCCTTGTCCGCCGCGAGATCTTGTACGCCGGTGACGCCTCGTACGGGGGCATCCCTTCTAGCCACGATACCAATGCCGATGCAGCAGCCCGCCCCGATCCTGCATGGTACGAGGACATCTCTGCTTGCTATGATCAAGAGACCGACGACGCCGCCCGGCGAGACAAGGAGGTTCGGAATAACAAGTCGGTCTCCGTGAACGCATCGTACGGGAGCATCTCTTCTGGTGACCACGATACAGAAGCAGCCGCCGCCGCCCGGCGAGGCAAGGAGGTTCTGGACGAAAGGTCGGTCTCAGTCCCACGGAGCCGGAACCGATGGAAGGCGAACGGAGCGCCGCTGCAGGCGAAGCATCTCGACGGGCTCAACTGGGAGGTGATAGTGGTGCAGGAGAAGGGCGTGAACGCAATGTGCTTGCCCGGCGGCAAGATCATAGTCTACACAGGGCTGCTCGACCACTTCAAGACCGACGCCGAGGTCGCCACCGTGCTGGGGCATGAGGTAATTTTACTGGACCAGCTCACGTACGTGTGAATGTGATGATCCTGGGTGAGGATCCGAACTGAGGTTGCTCTCCTTCTATACTCCTTTTTCTCTTGTAGGTTGGGCACGTCGTTGCGAGGCACGCCGCAGAGCACATCACCACGAACATCTGGATTATGATCATCGAGTGTTTCATCCAGATTTTCTCTGACGCCGACGCAAAGGATCTGGATAGAGTATCCTCGCTGCTTTTCCGATTGCCTTTCTCACGAAGGTACCGGCCGGCTTCTGCATTTCCATCTCTTCTTCATGATGAATCTGCATTTTCCATCTGATACATCATGGGGTTTGCCTTTTCAAACAAATGGTATAATTATAATAATACAAAGAACATTAATTTACCCATTTGTGAATTTTGAGACTCGGTTTAAATTTATACAAATTCAAAAACGGTAATAGAATAGTAGAACATTAATATTTTAAAGCATAATTGGGATTCAAATTCTAAAAAAAAGTGTCACTATATTTCAGAGTTATAATTGGTGAGAACTGATTTATTTTTAAATATTAGGGAGTTTATATGTATTTTATGATTTGCATACGTGTGGTGTCACACATAGGGTTTGGCATGTAGCTCGGTTGGGAAAATTATTAAATCGGGTAAGTAGTGGATTAAAGATTAAAATGAGGTATAAAGAAGAAACTTGTTTACAAAAAGATATTGTCACACTTCCAACAACTAGAGGGTAACAAAATTTGAATTACTTCAATTCTAGTGATATTTGTTTTGCGTAGCAACTGCTTGCACATGTTCCTGGTTTTTTTCTACTTTCATCACAACATAAGGCTTGTTCTCCCACATGATACTTACTAGTTAGCGAAAACAAAACAAACAGAAAACTACTAGTGGTTGCAGCATGGAACGAGTGAAGTTTCAATTTTTATCCTTTGTGAGGGGCATATGTCCTGAGTTATATTGTGACGGACAGTTCTATACCTTGTTGTAGCTTTATTGACTCATGTAAGTATTTCATCTTAACTTATTTTATCATGTTAACCATGTAGGATGGAGCTAGAGGCAGATCATATTGGAATCCTACTGCTAAGTGCCGCTGGTTTTGATCCACATATAGCCCCTTCAGTCTATGAAAAGCTAGGGAAGATTGGTGGGGATTTGGGAGTATTTGATTTTATCTCTACTCACCCTTCAAGCACGAAAAGAGCGCGACTTTTATCGGAACATATGGTCATGGAGGAAGCGATGGAGCTATATATAGAAGCAAAGTCCGGTAAAGAAAGCAGAGGTTTCTTCTAATTCATGTGTCTTGATCACGACAATGTGAGAGATATCTCCCTCGATCAATCGTGTCTGGAACTCAGAAATTTTAATTATGTTCATGGGTTTTGAGTCATGTGCTTGAGAAAGAGTGATTGAGCTATGCAAACAAAGTTCACACTTGCTCGCCTTGAATGTAATCCTTATAGGTGCTCGGGAGTCAGCACATCTTGCTAGACACTAATTACCATTTATTGTTGGCTAAGTTTAGTACCCGAACCATGTCCAAATACGTGAACCTACATGATCATGCACTTAAAAGGTAAGGTAAGGACCAGATTGTGTGGAGATACACATTATATTTCATATTGAGAAAGCAATTGGTGGGTTGAACGTTTTGGTTAATAAATAATGCCATATCTTTCGGGCATGTACAATGGGGTAATGTCGGCTTGCGCTTAGAGTCATGTTGAATTTCTGTTGAGTTGGAGACAATAGAGAAAGAGAAGGTTCTCTTCTTTTAGCTAAGCGATGGTCGCTTAGAAAATAAGAGACTATTTTCTCCATTGTACCACATGTCCTCCCTTAGCACTAGAATTTTCTGCTATAAGTTAATTAATTTTCATTATTTGTAACAAATGATAATAGCAAAGAATGCATTGTATGATTTATCTATTGTCTTCTCTAGATGATGTGGATGCTGAGAGAATGAATGTCTTCTCTACCATTGTGCATGCCCTTACAGAGAGGTGGGACACTTAATTACCACAATATACGTAGAGATTACCAATTATCGTAGGAGAAATTCCAAGTGAATTGGGTTTGGACCGGGCCTAGACAAATTTAGACCGGTTTTCTCTCCTTTCCAATGAAAATGTTGTGCTCCTACCGGTTGCACCAAAAAAAACTTAAAGGTATTTTGAATCTAGATTATTTTTAAAGGAGTGATGCTATATGTGTGATGTTTGATTTCTTGTGTTCCTACCACCGATGCAATTAGACTATGTTTTTTTTTTGCAAAATGATGATTTCATCACAGAAGTTAGTTTATGTTGTGAAACTAAAGAGCATAGAGGATACCTAATTTTGACCTACTTGCATCTATATGCACCATTAGGATCCCTTCTCGTGCTATCTCAGATAAAATGTTATTGTAAACACATAGGTCCTTTACTCCTTTGTCTTAAACGAGTTCACCACCTTTAAGCGCTATTTTGTTAAAATAATACATTTTTTGAACTTTTTTCAAATAATTTGTGGTTTCAAAAAATTCAAATCTAAGACTCAATTGGCCGACCAGATGCCGATCGGCAGACTAGTGACTGGCGAGACATTGCACCAAACCAGTGCTCTAGTTGGCAGAGAACCAACCTGAGGTTGGGTGATTAGGACTTAGTAGGGCAGCTGCACCCCGGCCACCAGAGTTCAAACCACATATTTGACACTTTGGTATCTTATTAAAGGCGAAATATTTTTTAGGGGGAGGCAACGTTCCCGGCGACAGCGAGATGTCTGTGGTGGCTTCGTCAATCTGAAGACACGTCGGATAAATTTCTTTGACACAGTCTCTTACATGTGCTCATAGGGGTACGGTGTGTGCGCGTTCGTTCATATGGGTGAGTGTATGTGTGTTTCTGTGAGCTTCTACGTCTGTACTGTGTTTAAAAAAAATCCCTGGTCAGCAACTAGTCTACCGATCCTACTTTTGTAATCTTTTAAAATCACCGTAAAATGATGAAAAAAATCGTGTAAATCTTTTTTTTTTAAAAAACGCCCCTTTAAGCGATCTTGCACTCATGAGATTGTGCACAACTCCTTGGACATCATCTATCTGTGGCAAGGACTTGGCCCAGCAGCGATCCACGGCAATGGGCTTCCTAAAAAATCGGCAGGCGAATGCCAACCGGAAGAGATTGGCGTCGGTCGCCGAGAGAGGGAGCTCCTCGCCACCGACCTGGTCGGTGGGTGGAAGGCACCGCACACCCCCCACGATCCAGTAATTTAGTGGGCCGCGGCCCATTGCATCAGGTGAGGTTTTTTTCCTTTTTTCTTTCTTCTTTTCTGTTTTTTCTTTTCTGTTTATATTTTCGTTTTTTAAAATCTAACACTTTTAGAAACTTTTTTCGAGAAAAAGTTTTTCATAAAATTTGAACAATTTTCTGAAATTAAAAAAGTTTTTAAATTTGAACATTTTTTGGATTTGAATATTTTTCAAAATTCGAAATTTGAACAATTTTTTAACTCGAATAATTTTCAAAATTGAACGTTTTTTTGAATATGAACAAATTTCGAATTTGAACGATTTTTCGATTTGAACGATTTTCATATTTGAACAATTTTCAAATTTTCAAATTTGAACGGTTTTCAAATTTAAACATTTTTTAATTAAAACATTTTCTCAATTTTCTCAATTTTTAAAAATCAAAATTTTCGAATCTAAAAAAATAAACAAAACTGAAAACAGAAAAAAGAAAAAAAACAGAAAAAAGAAACCAGAAAAGATAAAAAAGAAAAAAGAAAAAACGAGGCTAAACAGCCACAAATGGGCCTGGCCCATACCCGACCAGGGGGTGTGCGGTGGCCGGTAGCCACCGACCTGGTCGGTGTATAGGTTTTACCGCCGAGAGACATCTCAGCCAGCGGCGAGCCGGCGATACGATTCGCCGCCACCGCTCTTCTCCTCCGCCATCTGGCAACTTCCAGAAACCTACCAAACGCCAGCTTCTCTACTCTGTACGATCACACGCCGCTTCCAAAAATCCAACAAAAATACCAAAAATCACAACGGCATGAACTACCTCAAGAACTCGCGCTCCTCCCTCTCCCGACTCCTCCGCCACAATCTCGCCGGCCGACCGCAGCCGCCGCCGCCGCCGCTCCCGGCGGGGCCAACCGCGCGGCACTACTACGCCTCCCCGCGGCTCCCGGCGCTCCTCCGCCCGTCCAGCCGAGGGCTCCTCCGCCACGACCCCGCCACCGCCGCCGCATGCCGTCCGCCGCCGCCGCCGCCTCCCCGGCACTACTTCACCTCCTCGCGCCGCCCGCAGGTGATCCACTTCAGCCGCCGCCGGGGCGGCAGCGGCGGCGGCGGGGCGCGGTGGTACCACGACCGGCGCAAGCTCACCGCGGTGGTCCTCATCTCCGGCGGCGCCGCGGTCGTCGTCTACTTCGGGAACCTCGAGACGGTGCCGTACACGAACCGCACCCACTTCATCCTCGTCTCGCCGCGGCTCGAGCGGCAGCTGGGCGAGTCGCAGTTCGCGGATCTCAAGAAGGAGCTGGCCGCCAAGATCCTGCCCCCGCTGCACCCGGACAGCGTCCGCGTGCGCCTCATCGCCTCCGAGATCGTGCGCGCGCTCCACCGCGGCCTCGCCGACCGCCGCGCCGGCGAGGACGACTTCAGCGACGCCTCCTACGGCGACATCTCCTCCGACGCCGCCATCAGGAGCCGCGACATGGACGCCGAGGACGTGATGCGGCGCGCCTCGCCCGACAAGGACGCGGGCGCGGCCGCCGCGGCGCAGCGGAACGACGAGCTGCTCGATGACCGGTGGGTCGCCGAGAGCAGGAGGCGGGGCAAGGAGCGGGGGGCGCAGCCGCAGACCAAGCATCTCAACGAGCTCAACTGGGAGGTCATCGTTGTCAGGGATAACATCGTCAATGCGATGTGCTTGCCCGGCGGTAAAATTGTTGTCTTCACTGGATTGCTCGACCATTTCAAGACCGATGCTGAGATCGCAACTGTGCTCTCCCATGAGGTAAAAGTTTGCTCATTGGACTATCGGCTCACATATTGTTTTTGTTGCTTTTTACACTGCGTTTGAACTTACATTGGTGTGCCTCTATCTTTTAGATTGGGCACGCTATCGCGAGGCACGTGCCAGAGATGATCACCAAGGGCATGTGGTTTACCATCTTGCAGATTGTCATCCTGCAGTTTATTTACATGCCAGATTTGATCAATGCAATGTCAAATTTGCTTCTCAGGCTGCCCTTCTCAAGAAGGTATTCATTTCTGCATTTCGCATTGTTCATGAAACTACGGTATTTACATTCTACACGTGATAAGTTGAATATATGACTGAAATGACATGCTCTCACAAATCTGGCAAAGCCAATAAATTTGGACCAAATGGGCTCGATTTATCTAGATATATCTCATTTTGTTGTAATTTATAAGAATCTTGCTTCAAGTATCTCTGTGTAGGTCACCCAAAACTAATTTGAGCCATCCTATTATTTCCGTTTAATGTACCACACATCAGTCAGAATCTATCTAGGTAAAGTGATCTTTGTACCACATTAACAACTTAAAAGTAATGGTCACCAACATCGAAGTTGGGTCCAAAACTATTAAGACTTAGACTAGTATCATTGTCATTTGACTTGGGAGATGCTCTTACATGCCTGCAATCCAGGTTTGTAACTTCATTAAGCAAGGGGTGTTCTCAAGATACTAATGTGAGCAGCCCTATTAAAATATTTTAGCTTTCACCACAGATAAGTGATAATCTATCTAGGTGAAGTGATCATTGTACCACATTAACAACTGAAAAGATTTGGCAAGTCTCACCATTGCCACCGACATCCAATTTATGTCAACTATTAATAGTATCACTTGTCATTTGACTTGGGAGATGCTCTGAAGAAGTATGTGCCTGCAATCCAGGTCTGTAACTTCGTGAAGCAATTGGTGCTCTCAAGATACTAATGTGAGCAGCCCTATTAAAATATTTCAGCTTTCGCCACAGATAAGTGATAATCTATCTAGGTGAAGTGATCTTTGTACCACATTAACAAATAACAACTGAAAAGGTTTGGCAAGTCTCACCATTGCCACTGACATCCAATTTATGTCAACTATTAATAGTATCACTTGTCATTTGACTTGGCAGATGCTCTGAAGAATTATATGCCTGTAGTCCAGGTTTATAACTTCATGAAGTGTCAAGATGTTTGATCATATCCTTTCATGGATAGAAAGAGGACATTTATATTTTAGGTTATTCAGAGGCACCTTTGAGGCACATACTATTTATAGGGACTAACTCACAGCAGTGGCATTTGAAGTAATAAAACCCATGGCGCTTGATAGTCCTGTGTATGAGTTGTTTGTTCTTTGTCCTGCGTGGACATTGGAGAGACATCTAGTTCTTTGTTCTCACACTATTTTCCAATTATTGTCAGAGTCCATTTTGATAGATTTATTAACTATTCACAAAGGTAGAAACTAGACTAAATAAGATTTACAATACCATATGTCATGTATACCGAATCCTGGGCATGTAATTGATCACCAAACACCAAAATGACTAGAATGATAATAGGATATCCCAGCGGCAGACCTTTTCGCCAAGTGGTTGGGCTAAATAGAGTGTATTTTTAGCCAAAAAATTGGCAAATATGAAGGAGTGTTAGGTAAAAGATATTTGGGCTGGGGGTGCCAGTTCCCCCCATACACATAGGTACACCGTTGGGATAACCTTCTTGTAAATCTATTACACCTCCTACCAAAGTTGACAAGGATGATTCCCTTCTTGTACATTATCAGAATCCTATTACAAATGCATTATCATTTACAGTGGATGAAAGTTTGGTTGTTTGTCGATTTTCAATCAGATTCACTCAGAAAAATCGTTTCAAATGTACAAATCGATCGTTCTGAGGATTGGGTTGTGTATATTTGCGATTCTCAAGCCTTTTACCATTTGGTAAGTTTGCACAATACCTACCGGCAAAACCAGTCCCCTTGACAAGTGCTTGTTCCAGTATGAAGCAGTGTCACAGGTCAGTTAGGATCTTCAGTGATGGGAAAGTTTGAAACATGGGAAAATTGGTTTTTTATCCAAAAGATTACTGGTCTTAGATCATCTACCCAAAGTTGAATGTCCGTTAGTAAAATACCCATTAGGGACTTTAGACCAACTAATTATCATTCAGTCCGTAAGAAAAAAACTGTCCCTGGGTGACAAAACGGAGCTGGTCACAAGACTCTTTCTAGGCCAGCTTCTGTGAAGGAGATTCAAACCCTCGCCGCAGCTCCCAGCGGCAGATGAACCACCACAGCGTCCACCCTTGAGCGTTGCTGCTGCTGCCGTTCCCAATGCCTGTTGCTCGTTAGCGACGGGACATTGCCGGCGTCTGTTTGCCCGTCCCTGATTTTATTTTAATTCTTTTTTTTTGGTGTTGCTGTACCACACAAATTATGCATTTTAGCTACAGGTACTGGTGATTTGCAACCTGATCACTATTACTTCAGCCTCAACTTGATCAATATTGCTTCAGACTAAGTAAAAAACTAATGGAAGTACTGATCGACTTATGTTTCTGATGGTAGTGCTAATATTGCTAGGCTAACACCTGCATGCATATAAATGACAGCTATCAATATGTGATCCTTCAACACACCTATAAGGACCAAACATCCCTATAAGGACTACATCGCTGCCTAGTCAATGCAAGGAGTGATTCAACTAGGGAAGTGAAAAAGGAACAATCAACTCACACAGCTATTAAAGGGTTGAGCTTGTCTAGTTCACACAAAACACCTTTTGGGTAGACCGAGAGGTGATTTAATCCTTTTAATGGGTATTTTACCAATGGACAATCAACTATTGATAGATGATATAAGGCTGGTGAACATTTGGATGAATAACCAATTTTCCCTTGAAACATTCCTGAGCTGACTAAATTTGGGAATTTTTTTGCAGAAGTAAAACTTCGAATCAATGTTTGTCTGAAATTATTCAAGGGGGGAATTAGATCTGTCTGTTTGAATACATTTGCAATAGAGGGAAATTATTCAAGGGAGAAATTATTCATATCTTGCGTATGATTGTTCGAAATAAAATACAGAGTACTCTGTACAACCATTTCTAGCAAAATTTAAAAAAATAAAAATAACACTCGACTATAATAGAATATTGACTGTTGAGCCTCGTCGGTACAAGCTATCACTGGAGCTTTCTATGATGAAAGCTCGTTTCCTCGCTGTTAAACTGATATCTGTCATGGCCAATACTTCCTTGCACACAGCTGCCAAGTAAACAAGTGCAGACATTGAGTGCTTCTGCCTAGTGCATCTGAAGTGTTGCATCATAGGAGCTATGATGTGCAGTGGTGGAGCCAAGATCCAAAACCTGTGATGCCAAGCTTTAAAAATGTGGAGATTGTTTTTGTTGAGAACACATTTATGTAGACAAATTAAACGGGAGCAGAAAAGATCACACTTTATTGCAGCATAACTATAGTAGAATCCCTTTGCGATTAATGTATATCTTCATGATATGACTATTCCTAATTTTCAGCTGTTTGTGAAGAATTTGCAACATTTGACTGTGACTCTCACTTCTTGAGAAATATATCCATTTGGCTAAGTTAAGACCTGGCAATAAAAAGTTGTTGCTATAAGAAAGGAATTTAATTAATTGATAAACGAAGAGAATATGTGACATAGAACGACAACTTTGGATTTCGAAACTGTACTAATCTTCTGAAAATTGGAAGAGACGGAAAACAAAACAGGCCTTGCAAATAAAAGGGGAAGGGACTCGGTATGGTGCTGAACTGATCGAAGAGACGAGGAAGACTCAAATAATGCCGTTGCTGTGCCTCGCCGCCGATCGAATTGATGTTGACGACTCGAGACGGACGATTGGACGAACTGCGAGGCTGGTTTCGTGCTGCCTTGGGCCTGGTCGCTGGAGCCTGGAGGTGCTGCCGTACCTCACGCCTGCCCTCTCCGGCGATGGACGGAGGTTGCCGTGTGCGGTGCGCCTGGTCGCCAATTCTGGGCGGTGGGGCAGCCTCCGTCCTCGGTGTCAGTAGAATTTAGGGAAGTAGAAATTGGGGATTTACACGAGGACATGATTACATGAACGTCAAAACAGAATAAGAGAAGACGCTGGACAAAGATTGTGAGGATCAGCCAGGAAGTTAGGCGGTTATATTACTTTGTTTTGCAGTATGACCAGCCAACCGATTACCCCATGCAGATGAAAAATGGGCATGCTAGTCAGTTTCCAATTTTTTTGCATTGAGCAGCGGGGTATGCATGTCTGGGTATTAAACTTTCCAAAACCTGTGTAGTTGCTTAACTACACTGCCATAGCGTGGCTCCACCACTGATGATGTGTAGCTATAGGAAGTTAGCAGTTGTCTTGAAACAAGATGGTAAGTAACTGAAGTCATCTCCTTAAACATGGACTATCTACTGATCCGTCTGTTAATCTGATCTGTCACTTCTGCTGTGATTATTTGCTCCATTGATTGAATAGTTGGTTGTGTACCTATCTGCCTCGTCCAATCTGGATCTGCTGATGCTACTTTCTGTTGATATGAAATTTTCCTGCCACTTCTTGATGTAGCCTTGATTGGTTCGTCGATACATCAATATTTCATACGATTAGGCGAATCCTGCACTACTGTACTCTGTCCAGTTTTTTAACCATGGATCCCTATGACGAAAGAGTTGTGGTCATACTTTCATCCATGTTTGACCATGGATAATCCTCCATGTTTCTCGTCAGCTGTTTTAGTACTAGTGAGATTATTTATTTGTAGGGACAGTCCTGTCTTTTGTCCATCGTAAAAAGTAAACTACTGTTTTTTTTTGGACTGGGCAAGCTCGTTAGCTAAATTCTAGTTGCGCTGCAATATGCCAGTATGTTTAATTGGTATGTCACTAGTCTTTCGGGTGCTGTACAGTTGTCGACCTTGTTATTTCATTGTCAAATCTATGCAAGAATCTCTTGTTGGAAGCTTTTCTGATGATGTTACCTGTGTATAGGATGGAGATTGAGGCAGATCACATTGGAGTCATGCTACAAGCTTCTGCTGGTTTCGACCCACGCGTAGCTCCTACAGTCTACGAGAAGCTAGGAAAGATCGCGGGAAATCAATCAGCGCTGAAAAACTACCTCTCCACTCATCCTTCGAGCCAGAAACGGGCCGAGCTGTTGTCACGAGCCCAGGTAATGGAGGAGGCGATGCAGTTGTACAGAGAAGCTCGTGCTGGCCATGGCACCGAAGGTTTCCTCTAGGCTCTACCTGACGCGGAGACATGCTCCTGTTACCTGCACAGCTATAATCTGTAAGAAGAGGGTCTTTTTTTTGGCTGAAGTTGTATGTTCTGTGCCTTGCTATTACGGTCTGTTTCTCCTTGTCAGCCACATTTGCGAAGCAGATGCTAGCTGCTTCATTTGTGATTAGGAAAAAAGGAATAGATGATTGCTGTCAATAATTGGTGTCCCAGAGCAGCTTCTACAGCACAGATTCCTTGGGTTTATGGGGATGTTCCTGATGATGTTGATTACACTTTTTTTGTCACCTACTATTCAGCTAGTAGTCAGCTAGTCTTGGAATATTCAGATCTCACCCACTAGTTTGTTTCGCCAATCACTTATAACTGAGTTGTCGTGGAAAACTTAATTATCCTGGCCTTGTAGCAATCTTGACGTGCTCGTGCACTTCGTATTTGTGAATTAGATGGTAGCTGCTTCATTTGTTATTAGGAAAAAAGGCCTTGATTCCCTTTGGTTTATGGGGATGTTCCTGATGATGTTGATTACTACCCTTTTGTCATCTACTTGAACTTGTATAGTCAGCTAATCTTGGAATATTCAGATCTCATTCTCAACCACTAGTTTGTTTCCCTTTAAATAGCCAATCACTTCTAACTGAGTTGTCACCGAAACCTTAATTATTCCGGCCTGCTAGCAATCTTGACGCGCTTGTGCAACTTCGTATTTAGTCAATGAATACACCTATTTCATCATGACACCGTCCTGATGCACTTGTACACTACTATGTCTACCTGCTGAAGATCCGAAGTTGCACGAGCAAGACTAGTTGCTTCTACACCCAACAACCCTCTCGCCGATATCCTACATACACGTTCGGTGGCATGGCATCAGCGTCGAACGGAATATTAGCGTGGGATTCCACGACTTCTGGTCCCCCGTGTCACGGTTGCTTGGAGAGCTATCTATCTATCTAACTGGGCGATTATCCTACTCTCCGTCTCTTCCGTTGGCGTCTCTCCTCCCTATCAGATCTGCAAATTGCTGCCATATACAAATGCTCACTTCTCGGAAACGCCATAGTTTATCAAACTATACAGTATACAACTATGCCATAAGCTGGGAACACACTGGTTTTGCTAGCTTTTCGGTGCACGAAGCGTCGTGTCGCTCGCTGATTTGTTGTTGCTTTCATCCATGCATGACGATCATGCTTCGTTGCTGCAGTGCTGGACTTGGACTAAATGAGACCTTTCCGGCAGCTAAAGGATGGCGGCCTTCGGTTCGCCGATTGGGTCGCAATTTCGCGGTGTACTTTGACCAGGTGGTGGCCGTGTTGGGACGCCGGGATTCCGAGAGAGGTGCGTGCAAGGCGGGGAGCTTTGAACGTCGGAAGCTTTTGCTGCGCCGTGATAGACCGAGGTGCCAGCAAAGCGAAAACAGGTTGACCATCCAGGCAGATAGCAGGGCTAGCAAATCTCTTCTCCATTTCAAAACGCGATGTAATTTCTCCTATAAATGATCCTAGACTACCCTCCCAACCAGGCCACCTGAGATGGGCAAATCAATCTGGTTCGTCCAATCTGGTATGAACAGTAACTTTGCAAACCCACTTTTCACCACAGCCGTCGGATACGGTAATTGTTCTTTCACTCTTTACTTGTCTAAGTAGGTCCATGACAGATGGGGCCTTGCAGGCGTGGGGTCAGCGAGCAGAGGCGGCGAAGTCACTCGCTCAGGTCGCCTTTCTCTCGTCGTGTGCGCCCACGGTGAAAACCCTAGCCTATCGGGAGCCTCCTCTCCTCTCCCAATCCCCTGCCCCGTCTCCTCTCATTCTCCCCCAATCCGCCGCCTCCTCTCGTTTCCTCTCCCCCGCTCGGAAGCAGCACACCGCCGCTCAACTGGAGGACCGCGGGCAGGCGCGGAAGACGTCCGCGTGGAGGCGATGCGTCGGCGGCGGCTGGCGGCGCGCGTCCTCGATTTAGTCCAGCGGTGGCGGGCGTCGCGCGTCCTCGATTTAGTCCGGCGGCGGCGGGGGCGGCGATAAGCACCCTAGAGGTTATCCCCCTCCTCTTCTCTCAGATCCTGGAGATCCGCTCGAGGGGGGACGAATCGGACGAAGAGGGGGAGATGGAGAGCGGCGACGAGGCGATCCGATGCGTCGCGGGTTGAGAGAGCGGTGTTGGGCTGGTGGTGGCGGCGACGATCTCTGCACCTTGCCGGCGTCGCGCCTCCTCCTCTCCGACCTCGAGCTACCGCGTCGGCGTGCCTCTCCCCCTCGCGCCTGCTCCTCTGAGGCCCAGAACCGCCGCGGCGTCGCGCCTCTCCTCCTCGATCTAGAAGGCCGGCGGCGGATAAGGTGTAGAAAAGCGGGAGGGGCAAACCTAGCCAGAAGGAGGAGTGGGTCTCGGTCCATAGCTGGCTGGAGCTCGGTCAAGGGCTGCTGGACGAGGAAGGGAGGAGCACCGCCGCCTCCTGGTGCAGCTCGTCGACTCCCGGCGTCTCCATCCTCCAGGTATCCCTTCCCTTCTTCTAGGCTACAAACTCACGGGGGCAGCCACCAGAACGATTTTTTTTTATTTTGACGGTTCCACAGAATGATTGGAAGTACTATCTGATAGTTAACAAGAAGCAATCAGCTGGTATGCTGATTTATTACTGAAAAAAATGACCGGGGTACTCTGGTGTGTTTTTCATGTGGACCAGACAAACAACAAGTTGGACTGGCAGGACGAAGAGCCAGGCTGTGGCCTAATACATGGATATGCCGCTGCAGGATGTGGGACTCTACCTAGACCTTGGCTGCCTCCCCTGTCTTCCTCCCCTTTCTCAGTGGGTCTTCTTCATTTGGTTTGGTTCTTTGTTATGCAGATCTGGACTCAGTGGGTCTTCTTCATTAGTACCTTGTTGTGCAGGTCGGCGAGGTTTTGTGTATGAAGCATTCTTAGTTGGTAAGTAGCTTCTACTGAAGGACATCATAACAAGGTTATTTCTCGATACAATCAAGTTTGTTCCCGCATTTTATGTTATTTTTTATTCTAGCACTGCTTAGGTCTGTTTCAGTATATTCTAGATTAATTATTTCTTTGTGTATATTCCGTTGATCTGTGTTGTATACAATATGGACTGCTTTTTTGAAATTCTCATGGTGCATCTGCCTAAATTGGTTTCCTTTCCAGGTTGTACTCTATTCAGGAGCCATTGTACATGCTTTATGTTAGCTTTGGTGGTTCCAAATGAATTATGTTGGAAGTCATGTAAGATTAATAGTACTGAATTGATGAATTAGGTAATGGTGAAGAAATCATATGCTATCTTGAGGGGCACTTCTGTTCATATTCTTGTAAATTGCTTGGATGTATCTTCCCAATTACAGTCATACATTTTAAGTTCAGTTGTCTGAAATGATTTTTCCTGTACTACTAGATCGTGCAAGTAAGATAATTGGAATGTGAATATCATATATGTACACAATTTGTTCTACTACTAGATCGTGCAAGTAAGATAATTGGAATGTGAATATCATAGATGTACACAATTTGTTCTCTATCCGGTTCAGCAATCACGATACAATTTTTATAAGAAATTGACTTTTTTATGGTTCTATGTGATTATATCAGTTTCAGTAGCTACCATGTGCTAAAGTACTAACTAATGTATCGCAACACTGTGCAGTGCTTCAATGTTCTACGTGGTGCAGACGCTGCATGGAGTGGTGAGGGACAGTCGAACAGTGATCGTGTCGATCCATCAGCCGAGCAAGAAGGCCTTTGAGCTTTTTGATCAGTCGTGGTGTTCTCTCAGGGGGGAAAACAGTGTACTTTGGGCAGACCCGTGAGGCTTATGAGTTAGTACATCTGAGTTTACGTATCTTTGTATATATGTGTTCCTGCAATGCCAATGGGGTCTCTAAATCATGTCCTGTCATGTGCATTTCACAGTTCTTTCCCAAGCTACCTTCCCATGTCCACCGCCTCCATGGATTCAGGTAGAAGCTGGTCATGTTGGCTACTGGAAGTCTGATAGAGTGAAGAATAAAAAGGCTGGAAATTCCATTGATGATGTGGTAACAGAAGAATTGGAGGTGCCTTCTGGTATTAATAAATCTGGCAGAAAGGTGGGTTCAATCTTTACAAATTTGTGTAGCTAAAGTTTGAGCTTGGCAAGTTTAATTACACACATTGAAATGGCTGTAATGGGACAGTATGTTTGTTTGCCGCCCTTACTGTATATTATCTGATCCAATCTGCTACAAGATGACATTTTGATCTGTCACAAGATAAGTACCTTGTATGATACTATTCCATTTTTCAGGTTTTTGCTGATGTGGCCATGTGGGTGGGTTTGGACCGGCTTGGTTTTCTGCTAAGGCCCTTGATATAGACTAACATAGTGTATTCATCAGCTATGAGGTCCACAGAGAAGGTTCGTACCGAATAGGATACAGTTCTTCATAACTACCTTGTCAAGTAGGTTTTTGGAGATTATTTGCTGACATATTTAATGTTGTTTTCTTCTAAGTATCTATTTCTTAGTGTGTTGTGTGAGATAAGATGGAATAAATAAACTAAGTTCATTCATGCTTACAAACCTGATTGGAAGAGGAATTAGTAACTACTACCTTTGTGCCCCCAAATAATAGGTTGTAGAATATCCCTCCATGTTTATCCATTTAAGATATCAAAACTTTACAGATGATGCTTTGTTTCAGGATCTATGCCAGAGTTGTTTGTGCTGGGTCAAGTCGGCTCTTAGATTAAATGACTAATCTTCTCACCCTTATTGTGCAGTACTCATGTCAACCCTTATTTTCCGATTGGATATAACCTCACAGTCTTCTTTTTGCAGATGTTACAGGTCAGAATGTCGATGGTAGGCTTGATGGGTATTGCAAGTGTGCTTGGACTGGTTTCTTGCGGGAGGCACCCTCAAATAAGAAAAGTGACGCTGCTGCTCTTTTGAAAGAAAAGGACGAGATTATCACTCAGGTCATGGCTGAAGGTATGCAATTTTTTCTTTTTGATATTGCATTAATTAAATTATTCTGTTATAATGTTGAGAATACCAAATTACCAGTTCTATCATTTGAAATATTGTCATGTGACCATTTCAAGAATTAATGTTGCCATACGGTATGTTGCACCATGTTGAGCAGCCTTTGTCAGTGACAGTCATTGCTGACTCCAATGATCATTTACCGAGATGTACATATTAGTGACGTTAGGAAAGATGTAATGGCTTACAGAACATAGATAATAATGACAACATAAACTTTTCAAACATTTCCTGCAGGCGAGAGTCATATTTATCGGTTTGATATGAGTCTCTCATCTGCAGTTTATTGTGGCATTTGAAATTTGTATGCCCTTAACATGCGTTGGTTGAGTCCTTTACTGCTTGAATTGGAGCTATAGTCCTTTTGCTTTCCACTGTAACACTCTGATCTTGCTGTCAACGGTAGGCTACTAGGCAATAGGCATATACACATGGACCTGATGTGTATGTAAGTTTGAAGATATTCATTCCTTATCTACTTTATTCCACATACACTACACCACCATGTGATAATTTTGGCTTTTCTGACACTAACATCTTATGTTTACCAATGAAACAGGCGAAGAGCTATCGAAAAAACAAGCTGCTCAAGAAGCTACTATACGAAAACTGAGAGCACGGACATGGAGTATAACTCTATCACCACACTCTTATGAAATGCCAGTTTTTGAAACTAATCAAGTTTGCTGTCTTTTTATTGGTTGAAGCTAGATTCGTGAGTTTTAAGAAGAAAAGCAACGGCTGAACTCAAAGATCCAGGTAAAAGAGAGCAAATACGTTAAAAAGACAGGAAAGGAATGAACTGGACTTTTGATAATTAATTAATTCATCTGTACTAAATTGTTTCTTATCTGCTTTAATGACACACATTAAATATTTGCTTTTGCTGCTTGCATGATACAAAACCAAATTTGCACCCATATTTGGGTGGTTTGTTCGTCTCTCTTTTGATCATGTGTGAACACATTGTGCTGAGTTGTTCCTTTTAAACAGTAGTATGCGTAACCTCTACAGCTTGCTTAAAGTTCACGATTTCGTTCAACCAGACAAGCTTTTTTCCTTAATTACTTGTTGGATGGATAGCTCCGAAAAATTGCTCATTGAGAATAGTGGAGCTACTTCGGCTTCCTGAAGGAAGCACTTTTGCTCTATTCGTCAGTTTTTATTTGCTCGGGGCTTAAAATGAACCCATGCACTTAATTTTGACTTTGCAGGTTGAGGAGACAAAGGTTGAGCGTATTAAAAGAGATAAGGCGGCAACAGAGAAGTTGCTACAAGAAACAATCGAAAGAAATCAAACTGAACTTGCAGCTCAGAAGGAGTTCTACACAAATGCTCTTAATGCAGCAAAAGAGGCCGAAGCATTAGCTGAATCAAGAGTCAACACAGAAGCCAAAGTTGAGCTTGAGAGCCGCTTAAGAGAAGCCTGCGAAAAAGAAAATATGCTGATTAATACAATCGAGGAGTTGAGGAATGCTCTTACCAGTACAAGAACAGGAGGTAAGCCATGAAAATATGCATCTACTGTGCATCAATAATTCAATACCCCCGGGACATTTAGTCTGTAGATTGTGGTGATCTAACTGTAATCTATGTTGCTTTGTTGATTAAAACTTTTATCTAAAAGATTATTTTGTTGATCTATAATGTCATGAAATCTTTTATATTGCTTTGTTGATAAAAACTGGGGCATTTCAGGCTGCTTTCATGGAAGAACGGTTAAAAAGGGATCATGATGATCTTCAAAAGCGGTATCGAGTGAGCAGAGCTTTTTCGGTTTAGTCGGCACTACGGAGTAAAATTAGTCATGGACCAGTTGTCATTTCCTTTCATTTTTCAATACTTCGAGCCGGTGAACTTCGGTATAATGAACTGGTTACACAAGTTCCTGAGTCGACAAGGCCACTCTTAAGGCAAATTGAAGCCATGCAGGTATTTGTGCTTCCACAGATTTTTCCCTTCTTGGCGACGCTCAGTTGCGAAATGACCGGCCAAGACATACTGAGCCCAAGCCGCTGCTGTTGCGCCTCTCCCCTCGATGTACCAAGCGCCATAGGTGGAGGAGCAGCGAGGGGCGGCGCTGGGACAGAGGTGGAGGAGCACGGATTCAGCGCCGACTTACTTCTCGACGAGCAAGTCCCCCTCTTCCTCTCAACGCATCTTCCCTATCCCTCTCTCAGTTTATCTATGTCCACAGATTGGGCCATTCGTGCGATGGGGCGGGCGCGGTCTGCGTGATGGCGCTGCTCCGTGAGATCCATGGACGGCGGCTCGGTGACAGAAAGCAGGTGGTGTAGGCCCGACGACAGAGGAGGGAAGCCTCGGCCACGGCCAAGGTAGGCGCTGTACGGCACCTTCTTATCTATCACAATCCCGTGCGTATGTTCTGAGAAAGAGGAGCCCAATGAGAAATCGAGCGTGTCTGCGGCGGTAAGCAACGAGCAGCGACGGCGGGCACAGTTCATACGCCAAAGGGAGCTCCTCCCATTCTCCCTCTCTCTCTCTCAGCCCGTGCTCTCTCTACCCTCAATCTCGTCTTTGCTCTTTCCCCCTCTTCCCCTCGACCTAGAACACTGGTTGGCTGGATGAGGAATAGAAAACTGGGAGTCTCGTGTTTCTCATGCTTGGACCTGAATCTGCATATTTATTTTTGGATGTGTATTGGCTTATTTTTTCTGGCCACATTCTCCATATATGCATATCTAGAGTTATGAATCGATTTGGCCAGTCTATTATTCAGCTCATTAAAACTCTTGATGTTGATGATGATTTGCTGCTGTTTTTGCAGGTTTGTCATGGATTTGAGCAAAAAGAAGAGTCATATGAAGGTGATTTGGAGGAAGGAGGTGACCATTACTTGCTAGAACTATTGTGTTGGAGCCTTGGAGGAGGGTGAATTTGCCATCTATAATTTGGTATTTAGTTTAGGCACAGAAATATGGTACACTAATTGTTGGTTACATTAGCATTATATAAGTCTTTATAATATTTCATTTCTTATCTTTATACTATTTCTGAGTGTGCCATTCTAGGCCTGCTTGAGGCATATAAAATTGCTTATGTTGAAGGCAACACTTGTCGCTATTGCTACCTGTGGCTGGAAGGGATAGGAAGTAAAAAGGGATAGATAGTATCAGCCTCTTGGATGAGAAATTCTCATGATGCTCACTCAGACTGACAATTTCTTTTAATGTGAGACAAAAGTCACAAAGCTACCACGATAATTTGTTCTGGCCATTTATACAGAAAAAATATCTAACGGTTCCATTCTTGTGTTCTGGACAAGATGAACAACTTCATTCCTTTCTTTTTCTTGCATCCTCCATCACTCTGATTTGTTGATTGTCCCAATACTCTGATTTGTAATTACTAATTGTTCTTTTTTCAAAACATCTGTGTGCTTTTTTCCTAAATATTCGGGGAGGAAAAGAATATGGGGGAACTAGAGGAGAATCATGGTGAATAGTTGTCTTTCATTTCTTCAGGCGACTCGCTTATTTGGTTCTCGCTATGTATCTTACCTGGTTTTGTTTGTGTCTCCTATTTGCACTCATCTTCTCCTCAATATCCACCTATCTTCAGGTGGAAAAAGTGTACATATCAAGGAGGTTGATGGTGAATGGGGCGATTTTGGTGCGGCGGGGACGGCGAGGGCTTGTACCAGTCGTCGTCGGACTCCGCCTCGAGGTCGATGACGGGGACGGGGGCACCAGATGGATGAGTCGCAGGCCGGCGGTAGCGAGCGACCTCCTCGAGGAGCCGAGCCTGCCGCTCCGCCTCCTCCTTCTCCCACTGCTTGCCTGGTCGAGGGGCATGGCGTTGTCGGCGGGGACGAGGTCCTGGAGGGACCTCGCCATGACGGCCTTGAGGATTGCGGCGTCCTCGGCGTTGTGGACCTCCTCCACCTTCACCGGCTTGCGCTTCCGCTCGCCGGAGGTGCCTGGTTCGCGCTTGGGTCAGAGGCGGCCGCGTGGCGTCGATGGCTCGCGGATGACGATCCTACCGCCGCTGCGTGCACAGTTGCTCGGAGGGGAAAGCGGCTCCGTTTTCACCGGCGCCCATGATGGCGCCGACCTGGAGATCGGTGTCGACCTCGCCGCCGAACCGGACGACGAGGAGCTGGCAGCCATGCGCCGTGGCTGCCAGCTGCTTCCCCGGCGGCTGGCCGATGCCCTCGACGGCGGGGGCATCATCGAACCGGCGCGTTGCCGCCCTCGATGTGCTCGAGGACATCGTCGAGCGTCCGGCCCAGCCGCGCTCCATCAACGCCGGCGCCCGCGGAGTTGTTGCGCGGAGGCGGAGGCGGCGGGCTGTCGTAGGAGGCGAGCTCTCGCTCCCACCGCTGCAGGAAATACGAGTTCCACGCCGTGTAGTTGTCGGGGTGGAACCGTGGCTCGGCGCGCTCCTCGGTCCGACAATGTCGGCCGGACCTCCTCGATGGTGGCGTCGAGGGCGTGTCCCCGGGGCAGCGGCGGGATCGGCACGCCGCCCGCACTTAGCCGCCACCCGCCGCCGGGAGGCCTCGTATCCGGCGAGCAGGGGTACCCCGCCTGGTAGAGGAGGGGTCCCTCCCACGCGTGGAGCGACCGGCGGGGAAAGCCGTTGTTGGCCGCGCCGTCTTGCCTGTTCTTCTGGATGTTCCCGCACTAGCTTCTGGCCATGCTACCTTATAATATGCAATTAGCAATATCCACCAAGTGATTGAGGTGCCACATGTTTGCTTTTGTATGCGTCTTAGGTTAATTATTTTATCTAAGAACTTCAAATCGAAGACTCCAAGTAGCATGTTTATGTAGCACCCAGACAATGCTTCTATCTAACAACTTCAAATCAAAATATCCAAATTGTTTCTTCTGTTGCATGAAGCTGGTAATGTAATTTGTGCATTTAAGCACCATATCTTTCATATATTATTTGTAATCTATCTGTATTATAGTAGTATTGTAAAAGCTACTAATTTGAAGCCAGGTGATAGCAGCTGATGTTTATTGATACTTCAATCACGGAGATAAATTAATTATTTCTGGATGTGGGTTAAAGATAAAGAAAAAAAACTAAAGAGTGGTAATGCCCACCTGTTGAGATCAAGTAACAATCCAATCGTAAAATTTAAAACCACTTAGTGTGCTTGCAGGAAGCAGGGTATAAGGATGTACAATTTTGAAGTTGATTGTTTAATTGTTCAAAATAGAGCTTCAAAGGGGCATATTCTCAGTGCCATTACCTTTTTAGATTGTTGTTTTGTAAGGGTGGAAAAGTAGGGGGTGCAATAGCGCCATTAATATGTTTTCCTCTTCACAGATTTAGGCGTTTCTTGGTTTTGAAAGTACATGTTAGCAGTTCATGTATTGATTCTGAGAAGATGGCTTTGTACGCGCCGACGCCTCCGCTCCCTCGCCACGTCACGAAAACGACCCCTCCGTTTTCTACGTCTAATTTAAAAAAAAACATCGGCCCAAATGTTTTTTCCTTTATAGATCATTCCTCCCATCTACAATTTTTCATCCCAAAACATGACAATGTGTAGCTTGCACACAGAAAACAAATGATGTGTGAATATCACACGTCTTATGTTGTGTTTTGTTCTACGTCTTTTTTTAGCACACGTCACATTGGTGATACTTTCTTGTCTTCACATGTTTTGGAAACTCAAATGTGCAAGTAAAACGAAATAAGAAATCGCAACCACTTTTCGGTCGGGGCAACTGGATTGCCCAAAAGAAAGTGGAAGAGATATCGAGAGCACTACCCAAATGAAAGTACAAGGGCCGTCGAGGGCGTTTCCTCCAACGAAACACACTACATACTATTATACCTCACCATGGGACGCCCCGTCGGATACTATTCTACTCGATCCAAAAGCTCTACTCCAACCTTCGGTACTAAAATAAACCAAATCCTATGGGTAGCCTCCACCATTTGCGCGATAGCACAACGGGTATTATTTGAAAGTTATTAAAACGCCATCCATAGGTACACTTAAACATTGCGATGAAACACAAATGTGCACGTGAGAAAATAAGAAATCGCAGCCACTTGGCCATAATATTTCTGTGATGGCAAGTGGATTACGCAAAAGAAAGTGAAAGAGATATTGAGGGCATTACCCACATGAGAGCACAAGGGATGGTTCAGATCATACGAGGGGCAGAAGGAGCCGTGGCATGGGAGCAAAGGGAGTAGCCAAAGGACGGTGTAGGGACCATCGAGAACATTTTCTCCAACTCACGCCATCAGATGATGTTATAGCTCGCCTCGGATGGCCACCCAACCCGAATGCCCTCCCTTTACCACTATGGTGATGACATCGGCAAGAAGAGTAGAGCTCCGCTCCAAGCCTCTGATATTAAAATAAGCCAAAACTTATGGTTCAAATTCTTATTGAATTATGCTATTTGGGCGATAGCACAACGCGCTAATTCGGTACTAAAATAAGAGAAAACCTATGGTTAGCCTTCGTCATTGCGCGATAGCGCAACGGGTCATCTAGTCAGAGTGAAACGGTAGAAAGTCGAGAGCAGGATTTGGCGAGGACGATGTACGTCAACGGAACAAGTTCACAATAATGGCGTCCACTGTCCAGGATCGGTGGTTGGGCGAAGAAGATGGGGTTACGGTCGTACTTGATGGGCCTTTCTGAACTGCATACCACTGCTCCGTCGGGGGGTCCTAGCGACCTACTGCTTGACGTGTGTCGTGGCTTGTGACATGTAGGAGTGGTGTGCATGGACGGCCAGGAATGATGGTAGACCCTGGTTGGGGATCGTGGCCATCGTTTTTTGGTGCGAAGAGAGCGTGCACTGTACTGATCAGGAACGTGCAAGCTTATCGCGACCTACCACTAGTGTGTCGTGACAAGTATATGAGTAGTGTGGATGGACGGCCAGGAATGAGGGGAGCCAGCCGTCATGCTAGATCCTAGTTGGGAATTGTGGGGCATCGTTTTTGGGCGCGAAAAGCGATCGATCAGGAACGTGCAAGCTTATCGTGATCTTTGATTGATTCTCCTCTTGTACACGACAAGCTTGTTGCCCTGACTTTTCCGGGATACAATCAATGTTTTAGAAATAGTCTTTCGCCCCGATGTATAAACAAAGTCAAAGGGCCAAACGGTTACACATTGACAACGGACCCTCATACAAAGCATATATTAATCTAAGATAATAATAAGAAAAGGAACAAAACAAAATACTCCCTCTATCCCACTAAAAGTGTCTCAACTTTGTTAATAAAGTTGTGATATTTTTGGTGAGATGGAGGGAGTAGTAAACTTGCCACTGAAGACACCGAAACAGGATCTATGAGCACCAGAGATTCACGACATCGCCCCCCAAGAGGGTAACACAACACGTCGTTGTCGGCGAGACCAAGACGGACAAGGGTTTTCACCCAGAGCACAAACGCGGAGAAAGTGCCCATTCTAGAGCGCCAATTTTTGCTGGGAAAAATCTTCGAATCACTCTCGATATTTCGGACTACCCACTTTCCCCAAGTCAAGCATTCATAACGCGATGATAGCTGCATTTGTCGAAGCGCTGCCAACACCGAAATCCCCGACATCCCGATGACCAAAGAGCAAGAACATCAACATCGCCACATCACAAAGAGACGCACACGCAGTCCCCCTCTTATTGGCCAGACACTCTTCTATTTCGAAGACTTGTTTCTTCTGATTAGCAACTGATCAAATTCAAGAGCCTCGTTGATTCAAAGTCATTTAGGTGGGCAAGAGAGCAGCGGGTAGATTTATATTTCCAGTTGGCTGCCCTTTCTTCCAGTAAAAGGGTCACTGGTTATGATGTTGCCCTCGGCGCACTAATAATTTAGCGTCAGCTGTTTCATCCACGACCATTGGAAGTGCAACAAGTGCTTTACAAAGTTGCATCACTAGCAATAAAGCAAACGCCTAAAGATAATCATATAGAGAACCACCATCCGTCCATCCGTAGCATGAGACAAGTAATTTGGTACCACGGATGCGGTACGGACCATGTTTATTATCAATTGATTACACGCGAGCAGACAGGCAAGTGGAAAGCAATAGAAATGTTCCGACACGCCCCTTGCCACCCACCATCCAAAGACAAGGAAGAGACCAGACCCTGAACCTAACTAAAACGGACTGGAATAGTATGTAACCAAACTGGAAAGGAAATGTTGGAAGAATCTTGTCCACAGCACCAACGCAATCGCCAAACCCTCCAATTGCCACCACCAAACCCACTGATGGATCACACGACGAGCTGAGCTGAGCCATAGGCGCTTCAGGGCTTCCACAGGAGGGTGGTGTCGGCGATCATGGCGGTCACGACGTAGGGGTCCATGTTGGACGCCGGCCGGCGGTCCTCGAAGTACCCCTTGCCGTTCTGCTCCGTCTCGCGGCCAACACGGATCGACGCGCCACGGTTGGCAACACCCTGCAGAGCAAAAACAGTTTGTCAGAACCACTCCTGTAACAAGACACAGATTCAGGTGATTCGGAGCAATGCACGTACCCAGCTGAAGGTGTGGATGTCAGCGGTCTCGTGCTTGCCAGTGAGACGGCGCTCGTTGCCCTCGCCGTAGGCGGCGATGTGCTCCTTGTGCCTCAGCTTAAGCTTCTCGACGGCAGCCACGATGACCTCGAACCCACCATCCTTCCTCATCGACTCAGTGCTGAATGCAAAATTCATGATCAGTAACAAAGTTCAGATGAACGAGGTGTTTCAAACTGTGTGTTCATCTTGATAGTCTTACCTGTAGTTTGTGTGAGCACCAGCACCGTTCCAGTCACCTGGGATGGGCTTGGGGTCGAATGTGACGACGACTCCAGCGATCTCAGTGATCCTCTGCAGAAAGGGAGAGTGTCATTTAATAACCACAATAATTTGAACTGACAACTAATACTGTTTGAAATAATATTCAGTTACTAGGATATGGTCTGAATAAGATCATATGGATATTCCAAATCATATTCCTGATTATACCTCAAGAATGTAGCGAGCAACCCACACTTGGTCACCAGCAGAAATGCCAACACTTGGGCCAACTTGGAACTCCCACTGAAACCGATCATAATTTTACTGTGGTCAGAAAGACGGCAATAATGTTTCATGGTACAGAAGATAATAAATGTACAGAAGTAGTATTCACCTGCCCAGGCATGACCTCCCCATTGATGCCACTGATGTTGATGCCGGCGAAGAGGCAAGCCTTGTAGTGGGAGTCAACGATGTCACGCCCAAAGGACTTCTCAGCACCAATACTGCAGTAGTAAGGACCCTACACACAGTTGAGATAAGTTAGGTTACACTTCAACATACTTTGCACCAAATTCAATCAATCAGTCAAACGTAGAAATGAGATGTACCTGGGGACCGGGAAACCCACCAACGGGCCAGCCAAGAGGCCAGTTGATGTCCTTCTGCAGGAGGGTGTACTCCTGCTCAATACCGTACCTACCATTACAACAACAAGGTCAGTCAGTCAACCAATTATCATTACAAAACAGTTAGACGACTATTTCAAGTGTCTTGATAATTATTAATCAAATACTAGGCATATTATATACCATGGCTCCTCGGCAGCAACAGCAGGGTTGCTGAAGATCTTAGCAGCGGCGTTCCTCTTGTTGGTAGGGATGGGCTCGCCAGCTGGGGTGTAGCAATCGCACATGACCTGCAAGTTGTTCGAATTTAGTAAAGGGGGATCTGAATTATTGTTAAGGATGTTGACAAGACGGCCATCGGATTCCTTCACTGTAGTTAGGTAGACCGGACACAAGCAGGCCTAATAACCAAAGAGGAGTAGTATATCTATTTTTTGGGTGGTCCTAGAATTAATAATTTTTTGTAGAAAAGACTTGGTAGATTTTATGAGAGATTTATTTTTGTTAAATGGTGGTTTATTAAACAATTCAGTTTCTACATCAGAAGAGATTTAGGGTGATTTCCCCTCATAATGATACTGGGACATAAGTAGTTGACCTGAAGACTTGGATCAGTCAAGTGCAGTGACAAATACAGGTACAGATCACTTGGACGGTTGTATTACTACAGTCTATAGTGGAGTGACAAATAGAGGTACAGATCACTTGCACGGTAGTGTTACAGTAAAAGTGGAATGGTGACTCACAAGGATGTTGTTCCCCCTCCTGAATGGGTCCTTGAAGATAGCCTGTGGGCTGGAAGATGACACATCCCCAAAGGCAAAGAAAGTTACTCCTGGGATCCAAAGTAAGCAAGCATGAAAACAGAGTAAACCTTGGTTGGTGGCACTTACTACAGGATGACCTCGCTGTCCTCGCCGGGGGCCTGGCCGGTGCTGGAGCCATCGTAGTTCCACTTGGGCAGCTTGCTGGGATCAGAGACCGGGCCGGGGAGAGTCTGCACCAACCAATCAGAACAGTATATACGCAGTTAGCGGAACAGTATATGCAGTTAGCAAAAAAGGATCCTCTGATATAAGCAGGGGAGCAGCTCAGTGGATAACTAGCAGAAAGGTGATAAGACACGGCACGGGATCCTTGCCGCTGAATCTTTACTGCTGAGATGGTGAGTAGTAGCAGTAGTATCTTACCCTGGCCTTGCTCCTGAGATCCATGCCAGATCCGCCGATCCTGCAATAAAAGGAGAGGATCCATACACGGTTAATTACAGAAAGAATCCAAACAAATTTAAGACTGGCTATTTACCATATACGGTGAGTGTTGATTTTTTTTACAGCGCACAGTAATACTGTATGATCAAAGATCGATCAAGGGAGGAGGAGAAATTATTGGATGGATCGCCCGATCAGGAGATAGATGGAAACAAAGCATCTGACCGACGCCATGTTACGCGTGGGGAGGACCAGGGGCAGGGCGGTGGCGGCTAGCAGCGTCTGGCCACTTCGGGGATCCGCCTCTCCCCAACCGGAGAAACACGACGAGTCCGTACTACTACTAATGGTACGGTTCGTTCGTAAGCGTATCCAAAACATCCAGAACGGGGAGCAAATCGGCACAAAAGAACCGTTTCTCTCGCACGGGAAAACACCTTTTTTATTTGTTCTTGCCATGGAGAGGGCGCAAGAAGAAGAAAGGTGGTGCTACGGCCGCACGAGCACCACCGCCGCTCACACGGATCGTAAAAGCAAAAATATTAAAGAAAAAAACAGTCGTACGACGAATCTGCCCGACGACGCAAACATCAACGAACACGGCCGCCTCCCCGCAATCCCCCGAATTTAGCAACGAGAAGATGAGTCCCCCCGGACGATCCCTCCACGAGCAGGTCGGCCTGAACCCACGCGCTCCCGTCGCCGGCGGCCAGGACGCCACGACGTAGAAACGGCCGTAGGGCGTAGCCCGTAACCGAAGATCCGGAAGAAAGAGGAGGAGCGGTGAAAGCGGGTAATAAGGGCGTACCATATGTACTCGGCGATGATCTTGTCCGTGGAGCCGGAGAGGTCGAGGTTGAGGAGATCGGTGAGGAGCGCCATGGCGTGAGGACTGAGGGCGAGGATTAAGGAAGGCTGGCTGGCAGAGGACGATGGGGTTCTGGTGCTGGTGCTGGTGCTGGTGGGAGATCGGGAGGGCGGCTATATAGCCGCGTACCCAGCTAGGCTGGGATGGCAAGGGAAGCAAGTTGTTGGCTGGCCTCGCCCAATCCGTACGTACGTATCCGTGTACAAAATCCCGTTCAAGAAACCAAAACGTATCCATCCGTGTATATCACCGCCGCGCCGCTATACGCGCGAGTACGCGGTTGTATATTCCGTATTGGACTGTATTTCTATCTATCTCTCGGTGTACTTGCACGGTGCCGTGGGTGGGCCCCGTCCCGGCTTTGCGAGTTCCGGGGATAAAATATTTCCGGCAGTTTGGTTGGATCGGCACGCCGGGGGTAGGTGCGCGCTGACCGTCGCGGTTATCTCCACCATCCTACGCTACCGTACGATGACACGGGGGACCGGACGAAGTCGGACCCACAGTCAGTGAAATGGCTGGGACGTAACCATTGTCAAGCGGTTTGCTGCGGGGAAAACAATTTGTTGTATCGCGGACGCCACAGCTTTATGGGTGGGTTATTATTCGCCGATTTTATTATCAGTTCCGAGCCTAGGGGTAACCCGGCTCGTGCGTAGCTTTTTCCAAGGAAAAAATAATAGTAATGCTTTTTTTCCAACGCTTTGGAGAGGAGTCCAAAGCCAAATAAATTGATTTGAAATGCACAGCCTGTTGCTGCCCAATAATGCTGGCCACCCCCCACTGCCATACCAGCACAGCATGGGACGCAGATTCCTGGAATCTTCACACTGCCAGCCCAGCCCAGGGATCTTACTAAATTATGTGCATAAACTCTTTCCGCATTTACGTGATCACATTAATTTCTCCTACTCCCTGGAGAATCTTTCTCTCTAGCCGCCTGCTTTTTCTGTTCGAACAGTCCAAAATTAACCGGGGTCAGTAAAACCGTGAGAACCACGAGGCGCACGTGATGTACGGAACAGGAGCGAAAAGGCGTGGAGGTTTCCCGGTTCAGGCACAAAAGTTCGGTGCCAGGCGCGGTTTCATAAGGGCATCTCCAACCGGGCGACCCATCCCGCGGCCGCGCGTCCGGATGGATCGAAACGGACAAAAACCCGGCCCAACGCGGGGACGCACCGCAAAAGCAGGACGGCCGCGGCGTCCGGAACGACGCAAACCCGGCCCAAATCTGGGCTAGGTTTGCGTGGCCGCGGATGGCACGCGCCGTCCGCTCGCGTCCGCGCGCTGGTCGCCTCGTCTCCCTTGGGCCCACCCGTCGGTGACCGGGGAGTCTATTAAATGGGGACTCGGAGGGATGCGGCCCTCCACTCCGGTCCCCACTCCACTCCCGCAGCCGAAACCGCCGCCATGGCCCCGAGCGGGTTTTCGCCGGAGCCAACGACGACGAGGCGGCGGCGGCCGGCGTCGTCCGCCGGCCGTCTGCGACCATCGTGCGGAAACCGAGGCGGCCTCCACATCGGAGAGGCCGCCCGCCGCGGCGCGGCATTGCCGCAACCGCCGCCGCTGGCTGCTCGAGCCCAAGCCGGAGTCCTCGGAGGAGGACCGGGACCTCCGCGCCGCCCTCATCATCTCGGCGGCGGAGGAGGAGCGAAATGGCCGCAACTCCATGCGGCCATTCGCACCTCCGAAATGGAGGAGGCGGCGCGGCGGGGAGGTGGAGGACGCGGAGGGCTGGGAGCTCTACGCCCGAGGCCTCCAAGCGCGACGGGAGGAGGAGGAGGAGGAGACGGCGCGGCGGGAGGAGGCCGGGCGCCGCGCCGGACGGCGGCGGCGCCGCCGGGGAGGAGAGGTGCCGCCGGCCCGGAGGAGGCGGCGCCGGGGAGGCCGAGCGGCGCCGGCGCGGAGAGGCGACGGCGCCTCCGGGCGGCGCGGGTGGCTCCGGACCCCCGCTCGCCGTGGGAGGAGGCCCCGTGGTCTCCACGGCCGGAGTCCCCGGCGCGGTCGAGCCACAACAATGCCTCGCCGCCCGGGGACCTCGACGACGTCGCCGACGACGCCCACGGGGGCTAGGCGGCGCACCGGCGGCCACCGCGCCGCCGACCAAACCCTAGAGGGTTTTTTATTTTCTGTTTATATTTTAGTTTAAATTTAAAAGCCCATATAGGGGCTTCTTTTGTTAGTTTTATTTGCCCAAAATAGGGCTATGTACTAAATTTGCCAAAATAGGGCATATGTTTAATCAAATATCGTTTAAATTTGCCATTTTCATTTTGTTTTCGTGTTTCTCCAATTTGCGATGCGTCCGCGCGTTGGGCGCAGCGCGCGACCCAAACGGACACGCGGACGCGGACCGCTATCCGCGTGTCCGGGCGGCGACCCAAACGGCCCAAAACGGACGGCCCAGCGCGTCCGTTTGGGTCGCCCGGTTGGAGATGCCCTAACGCCAGAGCGCAGGTGAACCAATTGTGCAGCGCAGCGCAGCGGTACAGGAGTACAGACTACAGGAGTACAGGGGGTGCACGCATTCATTCATCAGTGCATGCAGGGATGCGGTGGATCTTATCTTTCCACGTCTGATGATGTGCGTGAATCTCGGTTGGCCTGCTGGCGTCTGGCTCCGTCTGGGTACACCTGAATTCGTTACATATTTTGAACGGAGGTTACGTATGTATTTGTACGGTTTTCCGTAGCAATCTCCCAGTTAGCTTCATATGTCTACAGTTAGGTATGATCGGCATCAATCCGTTTCGATTCTGATCCGTCAACAATGTAGGAGTACTATAAAATGGAATGACGTCGCAAGTTTATCTAAATTTAAATATATTTTGCTGAAATCCATATTTGAATGGGAACATACTCCTGCTGTACAAGAAAAACATTTTAAGATGCTTAAAAAAATCTAACAAAAATTTGGCGCGTACATATCTACATTAAGCACATATGATGTCGACATGCACACGTCAGTTCTTTGTTCTGATTTTTTTTTTAACATTTTCGACTGCGCTTATTTCATAAATCGGGAGTATCAAATCGTCTTCTCCTCTGTATCTTGACACTCTTTAATCTATAGATATGTTCAAGTTTAGACAAAATTTCAACATTCTTTTATAAACAGAGGAAATATGATAAATGATAAAAAAAATAGCAATATATGATCGAAGCAAAACAGTTACACACACCCTGCACAATTACATGATTGACGAAGTAGCCACACAAATGGCATCTCTAGGAGGCCAGCGTAAAAGGATCGACCTATTCCAAGCCTAATTTTGGCCTGGAATTATATCTGCACCGATGGATAGCAAACCATGCGTGCATGAATTATCTTATGCACCGACATCAATAGCCCGCCCCACCTTCTGCGTGCGTGCCCGTAGTTTCGGGCGGTATCAATCGGTCTTATGTGCCGCCATCAATCAACGCCGCCAGGGTGGGGCGACGTCTGATGTGGGCATTATCCTTCCGGTACCCGACAACAGGGGTTCCACGCGGATCACTGCGGCCCATGGTGGACCAATACGTCGGTTGCAGCGGTGGAAAGATATAAGGAGATGGATTCTTGATGGACAAGGCAATGAGACATTGATTAAGGAAAAGATAAATAGATCTTGTTGTAACCTAGTCGAATCCGTACAGTACTCTCGGGACCTGACCTCCTATATAAATGTTAGGAGAGGGCCTGCTGGAGCCTATCCACACAACCTACACAATCTCGCATACACTAAACCCTAGAAACCTCACCTCCCAGTGAGATCACCACTACGCAGTCTATCGGCTGTCTCATTATAACTTTTTTCATCGATAATCAAGATCAGACAAGCATGAGTAAGGATTTTACTTCATCGAGAACTCCGAACCTAGGTAAATCTCGCCTTTCGCTCGTTTGGTATCCGACGTCTCATGCTAACCTGCAGGATTCCATCAACCCTAAGTTTCTCATGGTGTGCATTGCCGAGAAGCCCCCTCATCAATTGATGCTGTCTGTGGAAAACCTTTTTTTATGAATTAGCACGCTGACCGTCGCGGCAACCAGTGGCGGAGCCACATGTAGGCCTGTGTAGTCATATGACCACACAGATTTTTGTCAAATTATTTGTATGCTAGTAAAAATCATGTCAAAAACTATTAAAAACAATTAAAATACATGCATTTGACATCATGGATTTAGAATGACAACACAGACTTGAAGTTCTGGCTCCGCCACTGGCGGCAACCTCACCCTCCTCTGCTACCCGTACACGATGACACGCGGGATCGTATGAGGCCGGACCGGCAGGGCTGGGACGCAACCGGTCCGACAAGGTTTGCTACGGGGAAAATAATTTGTTGCATCGCGGAAGCCACAGCTTTATCGGTGGGTTATTATTGGTAGATTTTATTATCAGTTCCGAGCATAGGGGTAAACCCGTCTCGTGCGTGCGTAGCTTTTTCCAAGGAAAAAATAATAATGCTTTTTCCAACGCTTTGGAGAGGAGTACAAAGCCAAATAAGTTGATTTGAAATTCACAGCCTGTTGTTGCCCAATAATGCTGGCCACCCCCACTGCCTGCCTGCTCTCCCAACATGGGGTGCAGATTCCTGAAATCTTCACACAGCCAGCGCCAGCCCAGGGATCTTCTACTCCTACCGAAATTAATTATGTCCATATAAATTGTTGCCGCATTTAAGCGCTTACATTAAGTTTTCCTATATCCTGGAGATCCATGGTTTTAACACGGGAGAATCTTTCTCTATCCGTTTTCCTTTTTGAACAGTCCAAAATTAATAGGGGCTTGTAACTGTAAGGGCATCACCAACGGCCGACGCAAAATAGACGTCAAAATTGTCCGCGCACGTCCGTTTGAGTCGTCTCGCGAACGCGAAAATGGTCGTTTTTGTCGGCATGTCCGTTTGCGTCTGGGTGCCTCCAGCGACGTGACGCATATTATTTTTTCTTTTTTTCTCCCTTTTCCATTTAAACATAGTTGCAAAAATTACACACACTAATACATACTACCTCTCTGTTTTAATCGAACGCTGGAATCAACTAGCACCACGCACATAGTCAACTAAGGCCCGCGTCGATTAAAAGCGCCCGAAGGGAGTAGTTGGAAACATGGTAAAACATTGCAAAATGAGGAAATCTAACTAGTGTTAGCCGCGCAGGTTTCTTATGTTCGCTGCCACTCTCGGGCACACTCAATCACCCAAACTGGATAATCCAGCTGGCAATGATAGCCTTGTTCCTACCGAGGGAGAAAATATAGAAACCTCCACTAGCGGCTTCAATTGGCATATGGCCATCTTCGCTGCAAAAAAAAAGGAACACTCTGACAGTTCTAACTGTCGTTGTCCGAGTCGGGCTCGCACCTTGACGATCATCTCGCCATCCCCCTCTTAGAGGAAGGTGGGCTGGCAGCCGAGTTCGAGAACGAGGTCGCGAGCAAACTTGTCCCACCAGGTGTGCAGGTACATCTTGCACTGCCCGTTGAACAGGACCTAGACAGGCCACCGACAAAAGTTGCAGCTGGCCTCCCGTAATTGCAACTGGGCCGGCTCGACGCCATCGCCGAACTCGGCGACTTTGTCCGGGATCCGCTTGATGCCAAGGGGGTCCCGGTCGATGCGGAGGAGGAACTCGAAGTACCGGTTGTAACATCTCAAAAAAATTCAAAACAAAACCAATGAATTTCCCTAGTTCCAAATTTTGGAACCAACAAAAACTTTTATTAAATGAAGTATGATACATAGTGATCTTGTTTAATTCTTGTGCTATTGCCATGATTGATTTTTATAGTAGTTTGAAATAAACTTAAACCCTAAAACTCACCCCTCTTTTCACCATCCTAGCTAAAATAAAATAAAAGAAAATTAAATAAGAAAAAGGTATATGTGCCTATGGCTATTTTACAAATCTTTACCCTAGACCCTCCTACTTTGTTTAGTGGTTTGGAAAACCATTATACACCCTATCTAGTACTTATCAAACCTAATTCAAGTTGTTTCCAAAGAAAATAAAAAGAAACTAAAAATGCCATAGAGGCATATGAGAGTAAAATAGCAAATTTGTGAATTTGAGAAGATTAACCCTAGGACTTGTTGTGAATGGTTGGATCACTCCCATATACCATTTCAACACTCAACAACACCAAATGGGTCAAGCCAAGTCAAATTCAAAATGAAATGCAACATATGCATAGAGGCATATGTGGCACATAGCCATAATACCCACTTCTTAATCTATGCCTCTAAACCTTGACCAAATGATGGGAAACCATCTCTCAACCTAATATAACACTAAATTGACCCTAACCCATGTCCAAGTAAAGCAATATGAACCCTTTTCAAAAATAATAAAATTTGACACCTCATCTCTTATGTATTAAGGCCAAATTTGCAAATCTTTGAACAAGACCATTTGAATTGGTTTCAATGGTTGGAAAATGTTTATAAACTGATAAGAACCACATTAGAGTCAACCAAAGTCAAATCAAATGGGAAGAAATCACATAGTGAGAAAATCCCCAAAATTCCCTCACATACACCTTATGCCAAAATGCAAATCCTTCACCAAAGCCATAATTGCTTGCTCCCTTGATTCTAAAATGCTTAAATATGATAAACTAACACAATTGCATCAATGAAACCAAAATCAAATGGAGAGAAATGAGAATGTGAGAGAATATCATTTTTTTTTTCACTCACACACACTTAGCCCTTTTTGCAAAACCTCAACCAAGGTCACTTTGGCTTGTGCCATTGATTGTAAAACTCTTATATATCAAAAACAAACACAATTGACACAAAGAAACCAGAATCAAACCAAAAGAAAAATCAAATCTCAATAACATGTGATAATGGTCATATTGCCATTTTATAAAATGTTCCCCACTTTACCCCTCTGTATTTCTCATTTCTTAAACTAAACTTGGTCAACTATGACCATGTCATCCAAGACCAAGTAAAAGAGAACAACATTCATGTTGACCACACATGCTAATGTTGACTAGGTTGACCAGTATGATTTTGACAAGTGGTGATGTTGAAACTATGTGAAGATCCTACCAAATTGGAAATCTCACAAACCTTGACCAAATTGACCACCACCACCCCCATACTACCTCTCTAATAATATAAATGAGATCCACCAAAAATATTTCCAAAATATGACAAAAAGTTTCATGCGGCCATTGTGTCGAGCACCTTGCAGGCATGATTCTGAATTTGGCAAACATGCTATTATCCTCTGGTTTTTAGCCTCTACCCCTTTACATATGTGATCATCAACATCCTATACCCCTCCTGCATCTCTACACGTCCTTGCCCCGTCGTTTAAAGTAAGAGAGAGGGAGAAGAAACCCTAAAACTACCCATGTCAAGTACCATGCCGGCCACTCTCCTCACTTTCTCTCTGGTCCTCCCCTACCCATCTCACCTTGCCAACTAGCCTCTCGGCACTCCACCGAGCATGCTAGTACCTTCCCTACGCAAAGAGACACCAGCACTTGGCCGGAACGCGCGTGCCCAGACGCGCCAGAAACGTGCCAGGCCACGCGCCAGAGCGTGCACCAGCACGACACTGGACGCCGCAGTACGCCGCTCGCCTGGAGCCTCTCGTCCTCCCCTCGCTTTGCCCTCTTGCACGCGCCATCACTACACTACCAGCTAGCTCCTGGACAACCCTACTGGCACGCTGGAGAGCCCTAGCCGTCGCCATGATCACCGACCTGCCGCCCGGTACCGTCCTTGTCGCGAAGCTCCCGAGCCATTCCATCACGCCACGGACGCGCCAGCTACACCCAGAGCCTCGCCTAGACGTCGCCTACAAGATGCGCACCTCGCCTTGCCCTTTCGCAGCTCGTAGCGCCATCGTCGTCGTCGACCCCTTCGCCGCAGCCACGGCCCTCGCACCAGCCTATAAATAGGAGAGATCGGAGCCACGATTCTTCACACCATCTGCACCTCTCTCATCCTTGCCCCTTCTCCTCCCACCAATTTTACATTACCTCGCCGGAGAAGCTCCAATCGCCAGCTCGTTCCCGCCGGAGCCCGCGGACCCTCTACCTCGACTGGAGTCACCCCTAGCCTCGCCACTGTACCAGAAGCCTCTACGTCCTCTCCAACGACGCCTCGCACCCCTGCCTCGACCGCCGGCGGCCCAGGACACTCCCCGACCCCCAACCTTCGTCGCCAGCACGCCCTCCTCTCGCCGGAGAAGAAGACGAACCCCAACCGTGCGATCGGGTTCTAATCCAACGGCGCAGCTTACCCCGTACCGCTTCGGTGAGTTTAAGCCACTGGCGGGTGGCCTGATAGGGGGTGGCCCGATCTTCTCAGTAAGCAACGGTGGTGATGATGATCACGGGGTGATGGCAGCGGAGGAACACGACGATGTAGTGGATGATAACTTGTATGACGCAACGAGATCTCTCGATTGGTCCCTGTCGCCAATGCAACAGCTCTCAACCACCGCAAGATATTCGCAACTCCACACACTTGCGCACGTAGCCGCCGACCACGAAGCGGTAAGTTGCAACCGTCTAATTCCCAATGGAACAACGAGATCACACAAGACTTAAACGGGATCTACACAATATCCAAGCAATATGGTGTAGGGAATTCAATAGTTTTGCGAGCAAACAACTAAGAACTAGGGTTTATCTTAAACGTGGTCTAAAGCAGCTAGGGGGCGTCCCGGGCACTTATATAGGTGTCCGGGACGAGTTCCGGTCGAAAAGATACAAAAAATACCGACCCGGAATAGATGCTGGTCGAGACAGCGACTCGGACCTGGTCCGGTCCGGGATCCGGTCAACCGGGCTGTGGACCGGGCTGTCCGGTTTGTGG
Source organism: Lolium rigidum (assembly GCF_022539505.1). Lineage (NCBI taxonomy): Eukaryota > Viridiplantae > Streptophyta > Magnoliopsida > Poales > Poaceae > Lolium > Lolium rigidum. The sequence goes on from NC_061509.1 coordinate 229,302,398, forward strand.
TCCGGTCCAACCGGGCCGTGGACCGGGCGGTCCGGTCCGGGAGTCCGGTCGACCGGTCGGAAACCGGAAAGCCGCAAAGTTTCCGGTCTCGCTCCGGTACGATAAATTTCCTCCGGTTGGTGGCCGGTTTACGACCGGTCGGCCGGGCCGAAGACCGGGCGGTCCGGTCGAGGGCCGGTCGGACCGGGTTCTGGACCGGCCTGGACTTCTTCTTCGCCTCTCGCGCATTCCTCCCGCTCCTCCCTCGCGCGTCCATGAGATATCTTCATGTCCAGCTCTATGTCCAGCTTCACGGCCTTCTTGATGTCCGTCTCCACGTCCAGCTGCTCCTCTCCTCGTGCGATGCATGTCTCCTCTTGATACCTGATGATACATAAGTAATAGGACTTAGGCAGTATAAAGTTCTCATCAATCAAAGTACCGTTTAGAAACAAGTTCACCTGTTGTTTAAGTAGCTTCGCACGAGCTCTTGTAATTGGTCCAATCCGAACTTCATTGGACTTGAGCTTCACAGACAGGTTCATCTTCATTTGCTAATGACGGAGGTAGTAGTGAGGTAGGGATGTCCTCATCATCTCCCCCCTTCAAAAGGCGTCGACCCCGACGCTCCAAGGTCTTCTCCGTCATATGGTGTCAAATCAGCAACATTGAAAGAATTATCGACACCAAACTCATCAAGCTGGAAGATCTATCGAGTATGCATTATCATTGATCTTGGCAAGCACTTTATAAGGACCAGACACCACGAGGCTTTAACTTAGACTTCCGCGGCTTCGGGAACCTATCCTTGCGAAAATGTACCCGAGACCAAATCACCAGGCTTGAACAACATCTCTTTGCGCTTCTTGTTCATCCTTGCAGCATTGCTCTTGCCTTTCTTCTCGATCAACTCTTTAGTCTTCTCATGGATCTTACGCACAAAATCTGCCCTCTTGGATGCCTCCATATTAACTCTCTCATGTATGGGCAAAGGCAACAAGTCAAGTGGAGTAATGGGTTTGAAACCATACACCACCTCAAAAGGACACAGCTCCAGTGGTAGAATGTACCGCCCTGTTGTAAGCAAACTCCACATGCGGCAAACACTCTTCCCACTCCTTCGAGGTTCTTCTTGATCATGGATCTCAACGGTTGTGACAAGGTTCGATTCACCACCTCGGTTTGACCATCGGTTTGAGGATGACAAGTAGTACTTGAATAGTAGCTTTGTCCCCAGCTTTCCCCAAAGTGTCTTCCGAAGTAGCTCATGAACTTCACATCACGATCGAAACAATAGTCTTC